>NW_010404042.1:21556-23105 GCF_000710305.1 Buceros rhinoceros silvestris | reverse complement strand
CTTTCCCTCCCACTTTCACTTTTTATCTTGTCCACTAAATCTCCCGTACTTTATGTATTTTTTCCTTACTAACTGTTTTTTCCCTCTTTCACAGGAACACCCTGAATGTGTTTGCTCTCTGCCTTCCACCCTGCCCTAGCTAGTGGGGAAAAAACAGACAGAAAATGATTATCAGATTCAAAATAGTGCAATTTCCAGTGCTGTCAGGCGTTTTCTGGATGGTGCATTTCTTCTTGCTGAATCCAGACATATTAATATTTGACTTGATGTTTGAAGTAGGAATTTGTATGTGTCCAAAAGGCTGAGACTTTCAAATGCAGCTATTCAGTCAGTTTTAGTGGGCTGTGAAGTCATTGCAACATTACCAGTATAAAGAGCCAATCTGGAGGGAAAAAAAAAAAACCGTCTCTACCCTCTCTTGCCCATTCTCTGTAGACTATAATTCCCAGGATTTGGATCTCCGAATCTTAATTAAATTCATCCTATATTTTCAGAAATACTATATACATGCGGTGTGTCATTAATCTCTCTATGAGTGAATGTCCTTCCTAACATTGTTTCAGAGGAAATGTTGTCATATGCTGTAAGTATACCAAATGATGAAAAACTGGAACAAATCTAGAAGAGGATGGCATAGAATATCATCTACTTTCAGTGGAATTAAGTTTTAAACTATTGATGTAGCAGAACACAAGATCTTCAGGGACTTGTGAGATACAAACTCTGATGACCGCTTGAAATCATACATTTTAAGTACTGGCATTTATTTCAAATTCTGCAAGAAAAATAGACAGCATCCTAGTTAAAATCTCAAAAGATAAAATGCTCAGTGTTAAAAAAATGCTCAGTGTTGCCATTTTTTCTATTTCTTTCTCATCATAATTTTCTGTCATTCTCGGAGAAACAAATTTTTTTTTCAGGGAATATATTTCTTTTCTAGCTGTAGAAATTTATTTGTTTTAACATATTTTTCAGATAGCTGGAAAGCTGAATCCCTAAATATTTGGACAAGTGAATAGCTTTCCTAGTATGAGGAGTTTCACTGAAATCCCCATCCACTATTTTCAGTCAGCAAGGTTATGCATGCACATAAAATTACTCTAATACATAAATACTTACCGGCTTGAACACCACATTGTATTTGGCAAACAGCAACGAGTACAAATTATAAACATCTTCATAAAATAATGATTTCTGGAATCTAAACAGAGACCTTAAATCTAGACCTACACTGAAATGAAAGCAACTACACGTGTTTTAAAATCAGGAAGGATCTAAAAATATACGCTGTCTTCCTGGTTTTATTTTCTTTTCAGGTAGTTTACTTTCTGAGTCTGTTGATGTGTCTTCCCAGGAGAAGAGATTAGAGGTAGCGTGAAAATATTTGTTCGTTTGTGCTGCTTTTTATAATACTTTTTTGACTCCTAGTACTTAGTTCTGAATAGTTTTCTGACTTCTTTTCTGGTGATTGACAGACATCTCCTTACCTCAGGAGAAAAGAATGAAAAAAACAGACAAAACCATCTGCCCTGCCTCTGTGGTGGTGGGA
>NW_010404042.1:3174-21383 GCF_000710305.1 Buceros rhinoceros silvestris | reverse complement strand
CAGCCACTCTCTCACTGCTTCCCACTCCCCATGGAATGGAGAAGAGAATCGAGGAAAAAACGTAAACCTCAGGTGTTGATATAAAAAGAGTTCAATAGCTAAACGAAATTAAACTAAAAATTGTAACAGCTCCAATGATAATAAAATACAATAAAATATAATACTATTATGATAATAATTTGTCATGAAAAGGAATATAACAAAGAGAGAAATAAACCCCAGAAAAGACAAGTGATGGACAGTGTAATTTCTCACCACCTGCTGACTGGTGGAGTGATCTGCTCCTCCCAGCCACCTCCTCCATTTTATATATGGAGCACGATGTCCCATGGTAGGGAATATCCCTTTGGCTAGTTCGGGTCAGCTGTCCTGGTCATGCTCCCTCCCAGCCTCTTGGGCAGCATCTCACTGGCTGACCATGAGAAACCAAAAACTCTTGGACTTGGTATAAGCACAGCTTAGCAACAACTAACACGCCAGCGTGTTATCAACACGGTTTCTCTTCCTAAGTCCAAAACAGGGCACTGTGCAGCTACTAGGAGGAAACTAACTCTATCCCAGCCAAAATCAAGACACAGCAGTAACAGTTTATCCTTTTCCCCTTTCCATCCAGATCACCTATATTATTTTTCAGTTATCCAGTGGCCATGTTAGCTCCCCCCTTGCAGCTCTCTATACTCTTTGAGTGTTCCTTTATACTTACTATGTCAAAGACATGGAAAAACTGTGCAGCTACTAGGAGGAAACTAACTCTATCCCAGCCAAAATCAAGACACAGCAGTAACAGTTTATCCTTTTCCCCTTTCCATCCAGATCACCTATATTATTTTTCAGTTATCCAGTGGCCATGTTAGCTCCCCCCTTGCAGCTCTCTATACTCTTTGAGTGTTCCTTTATACTTACTATGTCAAAGACATGGAAAATTGCTCTATAACTCAGTTTACAGTTTCTCCAAAGTTTACATAAAATCCCCATCTTAATGTCTTGAGGAAGGCAAGGATTGGTCAAGTACTATACTCTTTGAGTGTTCCTTTATACTTACTATGTCAAAGACATGGAAAATTGCTCTATAACTCAGTTTACAGTTTCTCCAAAGTTTACATAAAATCCCCATCTTAATGTCTTGAGGAAGGCAAGGATTGGTCAAGTAAAGTTATTAACATCTTTGTTTGCAAAGGCAGATTTTTTTTTTACCCTTTATGAAACAAAAGTTTTGCTGAGACCGATAAAAATGTTTAAAGTAAATTGTGCTCCCTCTGTGCTCAACACCTGGTTTCATCTGCTGCCCTGCAAGAGATGGCATCTCCTAAGCTGTCTTGCAAGAACTGCAAGGCTCAGCTAAAACAGGGCGCAGTTGTTTTGACAATGAACATCTGGCAAGGTTCTTATTAGTTCTATTGCTCTTTTAAATAAAAATAAAATATCACAAAGCTCATTAAGATTTGTTTTCACGCCATCAATGACTGGAACATCTTTAATAATCTGCTCACTGTATCATGCCATAGTACGTTAATTTATAAGTTGTTGTAAGAGAGGAAAGACATTGCCTGAATCATTTGAAATATCATTCGACATAATTATACTTTGATATTTGCCAGGCTTATTTCACAATCAGAACACTTCACTCCAGTAGGAAGTGAGTTCTGAATCAGGGTCAAAATACACCCTCCTTCCAACCAACTGTGTTTATAAAGACTTTTTTTTTACTTTTTCTTTTTTTCTTTTTCTATTTTCTTTTTTCCCGTGGGAACTGCCTGTAGGTTATTAATACCTGAGACTCTTCATTTAACTTAGTCTTCTAGTTAACTTAGTCTTCTATCTTATTTCTGCCATAAAAAGTGGTTTTGAGCTACCAAATGCCTTGCCAGTGTCTCTAAATGAAGAGGAAAGGTTAACTGAGGTGCTCAGAAGTGGAGATGCGGTTCTGCAAGCTCAAACGGAAGAAATCGTGTGGACATCTTCTTGCAGACTCTCAGCTCAGAAAAAGACCCTGCAGATCTCAGTGTATCATGCACTCTGGCTGCACATATATTCTGCTCCACTTGCATAGGTGCTCTACTGAACAATGTGAAAGTAAGTTCCTCTCTTAATTTAAGAGGAATGTACGTTTTCCTGAAAGAAGAAAACCTGCTAGTGGGGCTTAGAAGTTTCACTGATGAACATTAAATGTACTATTTGACAAGACATCATAATTTTTGTCACTTCATGAAAAAATTACTAGACAGATATTTATATATGTTTTTTCCCCTTGATGGCAATGTTAAATTGCTTTTAGGTTTGTTGTATAAGTTCGTCTTTATAAAAAATTTTTCTTGCATTTATTTTTGAGCAGTCTTTTATCCTTCAGGGAACTCATTTAATAAAGGTTCCAATGAAATAAGAGGAATGAAAATGGGAAAATGACTCTTCTTTAGAGGTGGGTTAATCCTGAGAAATTGAGTTAGAGGAAGAGAATGTGAACTACAAGAGCAGTCTTTTATCCTTCAGGGAACTCATTTAATAAAGGTTCCAATGAAATAAGAGGAATGAAAATGGGAAAATGACTCTTCTTTAGAGGTGGGTTAATCCTGAGAAATTGAGTTAGAGGAAGAGAATGTGAACTACAATGTAATTAGCATGATACTAATGTGGTTCATGTCAAGTACCATGAAGAAAATTAGAGGTGTTATGTAAAAGGAACACATAACACCTTCTCTTCTCTAATGAACAAGTATAAAAATGGTTTGAAACTACTGTTTGATCTTACTGCATTGCGGGGTTGTTCTTTTGCCGATGCTGAAATTCAAGTTCAGTTCCTGGACCACCAGAGCAGTATTTGCTCAAAGAGCTGTACTGGATTCACATTAGGGAATCAGTTTCTAAGATCAGCTCTACTGAAGTAAGGTACATCAAACATAATGCCTGTAATTTCATCACAAATTTTATATCTAATCAGCTGTAGTTTAGAGAAGACATTTCCCCCCCATTCTCCTGGAGGGGCTACTTTCATTTTTCTAGCTACATCCAACCTCCCTTAACTGAAACTCCATTTCCTTGGCATTTTCCTTTTGCTAAAAAAGAAAATAAAATTTTAGTTCTTAGGAGAAATGTTCATTAAACAAAGGATTCATAACAGTGGGTTATTGTTGTTGTTATGGTTTACATATGGTTTACGGTTAAAAGAATTAAGATGACTTGTGATCTTACTTGGTTGTTTTTTTTCTTTTCCTTTCCTTTGTGCCAAAGTCAAATATAATTCAGTTTTCTATGACTGAAAAAAAATATTGGTAAATGTTGTTACATTGGTTTTTGGTTTTGAGTCATCCGCAGGTTCTTTCATGATGCTTTCATGAAGGCATCATGTGTGAACACAAGATGTACCGTTGTAAAGGATGATGTGGTAAAGACTATTATCTAACATTTAACTATATGCTGCTAAGGCTGTCTATAGTTCACCAGAGCTCGACTAATCTCAGTTTGCCAGTTTACGTAGCTACTTCGAGGAATGTATTGTTACTGCTGAAACCAAGAAAAGGTTTTTTTGATTCTTCTTTATGCTGTTGAAAAATCCATTTTAAAATCTATGAACAAGTCATGACTAGTGTCACTACATTAGATGACATATAACACACAGCAAAAACAGGAAATCGGATAAGACCATTAATTTAAAAACTTGTGTGTATTTTAGGTGAAATCAATAATAGTGAAGAAGGAGAATGCATGGGACCTGCTAACACGTTTAAGTATGTGGATACATTTATCTTTAATTATAGTAAATTGTTACTGGCTTGTTTTCTAGGATTTTTTTCCAAGAAGAAAAGAGGCAGTAAGAATTTACTCTTGATAATCCTATAAGGAGAAGAGTTTTTATATGTATTTCTTTTCTAGGGTGAAATTTGTTCCTAAGTATGTATTAGAATTCTTTTGGTTTGCCCTAAACTGCACTCCAGTTTTTCCAAAGCTGATTTGTCATGTATTACTGGTGAAATGATTTTGTATAAACCAAGCTACACAGAGAAAACCCTATTGCTTTCTTCATTTACTGACCCTCCTTCAATGGTACTTTTTCAGGTGACAGTCTCTATCAAGCACAACTGCTATAGAAAATATCTTTCAGCCTGTCAGTCTCCCAAGCAGTTGGCAAGGGTTTGGTTTACAAGCAAGAATACTTTATAAGTGACTTGGGTACATGGTGACCACAGGGCATTCTGAAGGCTTCAGCTGGCAAATATAGTGTCATTATTACGATACGTTTGTTAAGACTGTCAGGCAACAGTGTCATTAACGTGTAAAGGGAAATCTCAACAAAATTAGTGGTGAGTTTCGCTTAAACTTCAGTGTGTAATATAATCCTAAGTGATTACAGAACGTTTATTACTTTTTTAAATAATTCTTTACACACAGAAAAAAAACTAGTTCTGCTTCTAAAGATAAAGGCTTTAGAATAATGTTTATATTTCGATAGCAGATCAACTTTCTCATCACATAGCAAAATATAACAGCTGAGTGATAGTAATTATTTTTTGAAACTTAAAACAAATTTCCGCCCAAATTAGGAAATTAAAATGAGAAATTTATCAGAAGGAGTGTCAGGATTGGAAAATCTATCAAATGCTTGATTGCAATCAAATGCATCATCAACCTTTCCTCTCATGTAATGGCAAGACCATTTTACATAGGTCTTATCTTATTCCCTATAGGGAAACTGAGGCACAGATCCATGAATTAATTAACTTTGCAGCTGTCATGCCAAAAGCTAGTAACAGCCATACGAGCTTACTTTCCTCTCCTTCTCAGTGTCAGTGTCTATTCCAATAAGCCTCTTTCTCATTTTAGCTGTGGTTAGCAAGAAAAATGATTCAGTGAGGAGGAGAATACTGGGAAAGGAAATCTTTTTATCATGTCCTTTCCGAGTAAGCATTACATTCATTAAAAAGCCTGGCATATGTCCAGGTACACACCACTGACATGCCTGAGTGCTCTCCGTAGGATTCAGGCATTGAGTACTTCGTTCCAGATTTACACTAGCTGGGAGCAAGCTGGGAAAAAAGAAATAAATCCGATTTAAATAGCTTACAGATTATATTAATGTGTGTCATAGATAATCCAAAGCCTGAAATTAAGCTTGTTGAAAAATACAAATTGTCAATAAAGGATAAAAAATCAGACACGCACAAGACCTTTTAGTTCCTAAGGATGGAACTTTTTCTAACTTTACGTAAAAGTTTGTATTACACTTAACATGTAGCTAAAAAATAGGAATGGTTTAGGTTTGTATTAAGTAAGATTGTGGACTAGATCACCACAATGTTTGTATTACACTTAACATGTAGCTAAAAAAAAAGAATGGTTTAGGTTTGTATGAAGTAAGATTGTGGACTAGATCACCACAACGCACTGCCTCATAAAATCTGCAAACACAGAAAATGTCAGATAAGCATGCAACACTTGCTCATTTAGATGAGATGTTCTGACCTCACATTACCTGGATCTCAACTATTATTACAGCAGCCTCTGAGATACTTTGTCCATTGCACAAAACTCAGAAGGAAGTATGTCAGTGATTATTCATGGACTCTTAGCAGTTCTGTGCAGTTTGTTATTGTTATTTCTGGATAGGGATAGATAAGCTAGCATAACCCTCTTTATGTGGAATCTTACCTGGACAGAAAAAAATAATCTGTTCTTAACACACTAACTCAAGGTAAAAGTATTTTTAGCTACTATAAAGTCATAACTGCAATGATAATAATACCAAACCCACAAATCTAAACTACAGTTGGTTGAAAAGTATTCGTACAAATCTCATCAGACACAATTCCTACATAACAAAACTTACTTACAAATGAAAAGCAAGAGAAACTGAATGACTATATTTGTTCTGAACAGTAGGATCCATGTTAAACTTGTCAGGCTCTTTTATTTATGTATGCTGTCTATAAATATACATATTTATATTTCGTTCATATTGCTTGTCTGTGAAATATTTAACCATATGTTATATGCAATATACCTCCTCATTTCTCATAGTGTATGCATTAAAGTCAGTGAAGCCTTCAAGGAAAACGGTATTTAAGCCATATTCTGGAGAGAAACTGAATGACTATATTTGTTCTGAACAGTAGGATCCATGTTAAACTTCTCAGGCTCTTTATGTATGCTGTCTATAAATATACGTATTTATATTTCGTTCATATTGCTTGTCTATGAAATATTTAACCATATGTTATATGCAGTATACCTCCTCATTTCTCCTAGTGTATGCATTAAAGTCAGTGAAGCCTTCAAGGAAAACGGTATTTAAGCCATATTCTGGTGATGCAAATGGAGCAGTTTAAGAATTTAAATGGTTGCTGGATCTGAAATTAAATGCTAGTGGTAAAGATGGATTTCTTTCCTTCAACAGGTGTTTCCTGATTACTAAATTCAGAGCATTTTGTTGGAAGGCTCAATGATCTCCCTCCATGATTTCTTGTATCTCTAGAGAGTTTAAGACCTTTTTTTTCATTTATTTTTTTCTTTTTCATTTTGTATTTGTCCTAAGATTCCTGCAGGCTAAACAAGGGGAGCAATCAGCCCCTTTATGGAGAAAAAACAGGCAAACCCACCGGCCCAGGTCCTGAACCATTTCACTCGGGCTGTTCAAACAATGCTAGATTGTCTGGGATCATCTGAATCTCACGTAATGAGTTTTCTGCAAGATGGCTCCTGCTGTGCTCATTTTTCTGCTGCAATTTGACTTCACCGATAGCAGCAAAACTTTGCTGTTTTACCTGCTGGTACTCTGCCTCATTCTTGAAAATGAACTGATGCAGCCAAAATCTGAAATTTCCTAAAAAGTAAATAAATAAACAAATGTGACAGTGATCAAACATTTCTTATCTGAAAAACAGTCCTGCACTTTCAGTAATAACAACAACAACAAAAAATCATTTATCGTAGTTGTGTAAGGTTTACTGTATTATTTTTGTCAATGCCTTACTGTGAGATCGTGCTGTAAATGCAGTTGCTGAATTGCACTGCGAGTTAAAAGTCAACAGCAACAAATTCTAAATCATGGATATAATACATGTAATGGAAACAAATAATGAAATCCTGAACTCCTGAAGACTAATGATGATTCTGCCACTGACTTCAAGGGAATTCGTATTTCTCTCAAAGATTTTCTTTTGCACCATGTTGAGACTTTCTAATTTGGTGGAAACTAGTCCAGGGTTCTTGATAGGTGCCTTTAAGTGGAAATTATTCAGTCATTTTTTAAGTCAGCATTTGAAACTGGACTACAAACACATTTGATGCAAGTATGTGAGTAGGTAAACATTCAAACTAGCTTTCCTTCAAACTTTTAGGGATTTACTATAGATACTTAGTTTACTTTTATTATAATACATTAAAGATTCTCTCCAACGCTGTATACATCTCTTTGCTTGGAGAACTAAATCACGATTTTCCAGTTTAAAACACTAGAGATGAAATATCATCTAGGAAGCTAGTAGAGCAAGGTCTTTCTCAGTAATTCTGGAGGAAAATCTGTGAGACAAAGCGCATTTCATTCTGAAAGGGAAAACAAGGATGACCTCATTTTAATGATCTGCCCTCAAAACAACAACAACAACAAAGTTTGCAAACTTAGCTGCATTTTGAAAAGGAAGCAGAAGAAATACTCTCTGCACAGTAGGAAGTTGCTCTCCCTTTCGTATTTCTAATTCCAGAGAGCGTGCTCTCTGCTCCAAAGAGCAAGAAAACAAATGCCAAGCTTTAATCAGAATTATATTGGCTGCGTAGGGACTTTCAGACCATTTGCCCAATTCTAACAATGTCATGCAGATTCCCTTCAGAATATCAATGCGGAGGCCTTTGCTCTTGCTGTGAAGAAAAGGCTGCAAAACACTGAAGATGAGCAGCAGGTCCACTTGAGGTTAACATTCCTTTTTGTGATGGGTGGGAGGAGGAAAGGGTAAAAGTTTCACTCTAATTTAATTCCTTAATGAAACTAAGAATTAGAATCCCTGCAGCATAGCACTAACCTTTTCTCTAGTGTCAAGCAATTTTTTTCTTTAAATACATCTTGGATAATGCTGTAAGCTTATGGCTGTCTGAGGGTTGGCTTAGAGCCTGTTAATAAGACATGCTGTACTGAATTCGACAGTCCTTACACAAAATACTTAAACAAAATTCTTTGTTCCTGAAAGTGCAGAACTGTTTTTCAAATAAGAAAAGTTTGATCATTACAACATTTTTTTACTTCTTTAGAGAAAATGGTAGGTTTTGCCTGCATCAGTTAGTTTATAAAAATGGGGCAGAGTAGCAGTGGATAAAATGGCAAACCTTTGTTGATACCAGTGAAGCTGAATTGATTTACCTCAGTTGAGCAACCTGTTCTAAACAGTATTCGTAATGCTAAGTTCGCTCAGGTAAAGCACTGATATCAATTACTTGTATTTTAAAATAGAAGTAGATATTTCAATGTTTGCTGTGTCTTTTCAAATGATTGATTAATAGATTCACCTGTTTGTTTAATTTTTTTTTATTATTGGACAATGTCTTGCTTTTAGCCACCCTCGTGTTTTACCCCAAAATGAAAACCGGTACTTACATTTACAGTTATGTATTTGGCACAAAAGCCTCCAGTCTTCCTTTTTATGAGGAGCAAAACTGTCTTCAAAGTAACGTGCCTTTGGAGGCACATTAGCCCAGTGTAGTGAACTAAATTCCAGTGCTTTTGAAGTCATATGTTCTTGTCTACCAGGAAGGGGTAATTTTCAGTGTGGGTGAGATATGCTTATACCATCATAGCATTTGGACAGCTGGAGAAAAGCATGACAACGAATCCCGCTCTGCTTATCACGTCTGGTTCTGAGGAAAAAGAGTAATTTTCAGGTGCATTGGAAAGATGTTGCTGTATTTCCCTCCTACCTTTCCCTAGTCTCCTGGTCAAACTTATTCTAATTAGTCTATCTTTTTAATGGCCATTATATATCTATTTAGTTTATGTCTATATTGCCGTGGTTTAAATGAATTAACATTGACAAGTGTTAGTCAGCATGGTGTAATAATAGGAAGTAATTATATCCTTATATCCTTTATGAGCTTTTCTTGAAAGAGGTGTGCCCTTCTCCACAGCTTGCATGCCCTTGCCAGAACCTCTTCCATTTTGAATTCATCTTTCCTGGACATGTCTGAACAGGTCTGCAAATTTCAGAAGAAATTTCATCAGGGCCTTTTACGACAACATTCATTATAATGTGTCTTTACTGAAAATGCTACACTAGAAACACATTTCAGGAAGCACACAATGCAGTAGTTTATAATTGTTTTACAGTAGCTGATCTTTCTAATCTAAAATTAATCTTTCTAATTTCTAGTTTGCACTATATGTTGCGACACCAGTGCACCATGGTAGCTCGGTGACCTTTGCATTCTTCTTTTCTACTCCCTTCCCAATCTTTCCCGTTCTGGTTCTTCGAAATACTAATTTCTCTGTATAATAGAACTTCAAGAGGTATTCAGTCCATCTGTCTTCACATGCTAGCTTTGTACTTTTGTTTATCTTTCTGTTTAACTTAAACTGTGTGAAAATATGTCTTACAAACTCCTTCATAATGTCCTAATGTATATACTCAGCCTATTATAACACCACCTCTTCCTATTTTAGAGACTTTTTGGCAAAGAATTCTGCTCTTCCTCTTATCGAAAAATTTACAAGCTTCTTTAATCTGTACTTTTGAAAACTGAAGTCTCCTACAGTGAAATAATTCCTACTGTTTAAAATACCGTGTTTGAAACACTTTGTGCACAATGACAAACAGTCTCATCTTGTAGTAACTAGACAATTCACATGGGTAGTATAATTTTATGGTTGCATATTAGAAGGTTGATGCACATATTTGCAAATAAACGATTGGCTAAAAGACTATGTTAAAGGAATACTGAAGATAATGTCTCTTTCCTTGGATCAGTAGATTTTACCACTCATGTTGTACTTCCTTGGATCAACAACATGACTTGCTGTTTCAAATTTGTAAGTGGTTGACAACTTGCCATTTCACAGGATATTACTAGAATCGATAATAACTAGGTTTAGACTTTTGAGTGCATGATGATGTAAGTGTTAGGACTTCACATTATCAGCTAGAAATGTTAGAGGTGAACTTCAGATCAAGTTTTTTTACCTGTTCTTATTTTTCTGTCCTCTTGGTGTATGCTAATAACAAATTGCTCTAGATCTCGCTTAAGACTCTCTACGCATCTAGCTGAACTATTTAACCATGCCTTTTAGAGGCAAAAAGTTTCTTCATTACATGAAGCATCTAAGCATACATTCAAGATTTCTTTGGCTTTTTCTTCCCATTTTTTATAATGCATTACATCTTCACACTCCATTTCAGCGTCCTGCCTACATTGCTTAACTAGTGGTGAGAAACAGATACGCCACGGCAGAAAAAGGCACAGAAGCACTCCAGGAATCACCAAGGCTAGAAGTGATGCACAGTAGCTCAGTCTATCACCCTTCTCCACCACTTGCAGTGAAGTAAGTTCATGGAAATGAGAAAGGTGCATCACTGTGAGACACAGTGAGATAATTCTTCTGAAACTGCCTAGAAACTCCATATAGGAAGCTTATCAACTCTTCCCAGGTCAGTGTAACTTAGGTCAGAGGTTAAAAGCTAAAGCTGTATTATGCCTGTCTTTTTCTGCTGAATGGCTCTTTGCTAGAAAAGTCTTTTAGAGTTGTGCTGTCTTCTTTATTTATTTTATTTCTGCTTTTATTTCTTTTCTGAGTTGTCCTGCATTTATATGGTCTTACTACTACCCCAACACCCCCTAAAATAATAGGAGACTAGTATGCACCATGTATCTCTGTGAACTTTACCAACTTCTAGGTATCATTTTCTCAGTATTTCTGCAGAGAAGGAAATCAGCATAAGTCCAGCTAGACACAGGGACCTTCCAAGAATCCATTTTTGTAACCAGCTCTACAAAGTAATTTGAATGATAAAGTAATGTAGAGAGATATGTGTGAGAAATGGCTCAAAGGACATGAAAGTAATGGAAGTCTTTAAACACTGTGGAGAAAATTAGTCTACATCTTCAAGATTCCAAATAATTGGTTAATTTTTATGTTTAACAGAATTGTATTTCAGAGGTATTACAGATATTGCTTTAATTTTCACAAAAAAAGAAAAAAAACCTTGAAAACAATGTAAATTTCCTTTTAATGTTTAAAAATTAAATGGATAAAATACATTCTGTACTTGTGGAGATATGTCAGTGTAAATGATTGCGCAAAATATTGTGACATGAAATACATTAGCAAGAAAAAGAAAGCTGCAGTACTCTTTTGGGAAAGGTATCAGTTCCTTCATGCAACATCTAAATTTTCACTTTTCCTCTGAATCACAACTTATACACAGCTGGGTTTATCAAATAGCTATCTATGCTTTTGTAATTCATGAAAAGTGAAGTCTTTCAAAATGAACAGCGTTTTCTTTTTTCTATCAAACTACACATAATCGCTTTCATTAAGCTATCTAGAATATTTGAAGTATATGCATTTTATACTTATTCTGATTTCTGTTCTTTACTTAGCTTGTAATATCAGATTTTTCTTTAATGCGTGGTACGTGGCACAGTAATATCTAATCTACAAGGGACCAAGTGGTCTCGGGAAATGTGAAGACATGTTGGAGAAAGGGTTTTGAGTGAACTAATTGGCTTTAGCGATGCTGTGCTGAGATGGCCAGACTTTTCCTAGAAATATTTATACCAGATGTCATTGTGCTAGAGAGACCTTATATACCCATGGAAAATAAATAAGGGAGGCTCATTGTCATGGCAATAATGTCTGAGTGCTTCTCAAGGGGAATTAGGCATTTAAATAAGAACTTACGTGTCTAAATATCTTTGTGGACTTGGACCTTGGCCTCCCAGATTGGTTTTCTAATGAGGATATTTGGCATGAGACATAAACAGATTGTTATATTTGTCAGAGGCCTCCCAAACATACCTCTGACCGATCAGGTGAGAAACTAAGGGAGTTGTAAGACAATGCTTCATGCTAGAATACATAATGTTCCTGGTTTTCCTGCCTTCCCCACCCCCTTATTTTTTCTATCAATCAGATACAGTAATATGAACATTATTACAAAAAAAAAAATTGCTTATGATTAGTTAGATGTTATTGCTTTCAAGAAGTGTTTTTCCTGTGTGTCACATCACAAAAAGCTTAAAACTGAAATTATTTACTACTCACCATTGGTGATTCCATAGTTATTTGTCTTAAAGATCTTATAGGTACAAAAGCTTATGTATTGGAAAACGTCAATTTATTTTTATTGCTTTTTCAAACTGCTATACAATGATTCAAGTGACTTCTTCCTGTAATCATAGATTTAACCATAAAAAATGTTAACCATAAAGATTTAAGATTTAACCTTAAGTTTAAGGTTAAAAGATATGAAGATAATGAGCTAACGGTGCTGGTTTTATTAAACCTCTCTGGAGCTATCCCTCTTAGTTGTCTGAGAACTTTTAAAAGTCCCACCTAACAATAACTGAAGGTGACAGCTGTATGTTTTAAGAAACAGATTAAAACCAATCCCCTGCATTTTTGGCACTGAAAGTCCTAATTTTTGAAAGCCGTTGTGTACTGGAAAGAACAGCTGGGATAACATCTCTTGTCCACATTTGGAAGCACGTGTGTAAAATATACTGCTCTGCAAAAGACAGTGTTTAACAAAAAATTGTTTGTTTACCTCATGGAAAACTGATGATTTGACTGAATCAACAAGATGTCCAAATGATGCCAACACAGTCTGCACCTGCTTGTCTTGTTTTGATGAATGTGAAGCTCTGTAGATTAAGCATTACCAGGTGTAGTGCAGGTACACATATGTTCAAGCACTCTGTTTTTTCTTGTTCTTCTTTCCTTCTTCTCTTATTCTTCTTTCTTTCTTCTCTTAAATCACTTTTCACAAGAAGCTTTTTGGTGCGTGGTTTTTTTTTTGTTTGTTTGTTTGTTTTTTTTAAAACTGACAGAGGAGTTCATAGGTCATCAATAATTGTGCATTACTGTAATTTCTTCAACCATCTTTCCTTCATTTTACTGCTCTAAATTACTTGTTAAAATAACACTTTTTCTATGTGACTGCAAAGACCACGATACTTTCTTTCCTCTCTCCTGAAGAGCCAATAATGAGAAAATATTATGTCTGTCTTTGGCAACTAGAAGCCCCCAGAGAAATCTGAAGAGCTGTTTCCAGAAGCATCTCATTACTAGTGGGAAACTGTCATTTTTAACTTGCTCTGTTTTTATATCTCCTGTGGATGTCTGTATATGTGCGCATGGCTTTTCTTTTTGAAGTCCAAATTAAGTTTGAAACATTTTTCATTAAGTACGGCACTAAAAAAAGTCCCAGAACCAGTACCTCCAAGAGAAACAACGATCCTCATATTCCCAGTTTTAAACTTCATGTTTCCTTTTCTGGAATCAACAGCCTTTGTCTGTGAGAAGTTTTCTCTCCAAGTTTTCAGGCCTCACTAATAAATTAACTACAGAAAACTGGTCTTCTCAATGTTAGGAAGATAGGTGCTATTTCCAGCTCATTGAGGAAGTGGAGTTGATGTGAGAGTTGAAGAACAAGATTAATCTCTAGATCAGTGTGGGTATCTGCTGAGATATGCACATGCAGAGATGGATATGTGGAATGCAGTCTTGGGGAAAAAGAAGTATCGAGGAAAGAAGGGCATCCATTTACCTGGACCTGTTCTAAGCACTTCATGGACAGACAAGCAAGCCACAAAACAGGCAGTTCAACTCAGGAAAAAGGATGTTGTTAAAGCAGGTGAGAGAAATAAGTAATTTATCACTGAAATTTGAAATCTGCACCAGAATTTAGAATTCCTTGGCTCTGTCACATCGGTGGAAGGAAGCGGTCTCTGCACAGGCAGAGGTTTTTGAACAAAAACAAAAAATGAGAGGCTGTCTGTTTAGCACTTATGTCAAACAAGAATAACAGGAAAATACGTAAACTTCCCATAAAAATGAGCCTGTGAAATCCTGTACTTATAACTTGAGAAACCCTGACTATAACACGAAGGCTATGTGGACTCGAAGGGCTTAAGGTGATTCTGTATCTCATCATAACAACAGAAGTTTCTCCTTTTGTGCCAAACGTAACCAAGATCATTCAGAGTTGACATATGCAAGGAATGTCAAAGGCAGCAAGAAGAGCTTCTACTGCTGCTTCAGAAGGAGAATGTTGAACAAGGAAAATGAAGACCTGCTTATTGAGGGTGGTTTTTTTATTGGCGGCACCAGCCACAAACAAGGCTGAGGTAGTCAGTGCTTATGTTGTCTGAGCTTTTGCTGGTAAGGTGTCCCAGACATCTGTGATTAGAGACAGGTCTCATGGAATGACAAGCATCAGATTAGAATCAAGTCAGCGATTACTGGAAAGATTTTGACCAATCTAGATTAAAAGCTGCGTTGAGGGTGCTGAGAGAGCCTGATGTCATAATGATGGCTGAGACTAGCAGAGCAACTGGAGAAATGCAAAAGCTGCACTCATCTTCAAAAAATGCCAAGGAACTACAGACTGGTCAGTCCTACTTTTGTTCCTGGCAATCAGGGATTGAGACCTCTTGTGAAAAGTTTATGGGCACATACAGCAGAAGAAAGTGATTGTGAAAGGTTGGCGTGGATTTACTGAGGGTAAATCATGCCTGACTGAACTTATTTCCTCCTATGATAAAAGAACTCTGTTTGAGGGTGAGAGTGATGGATGCCATTTACCTCAACTTCAGCAAGACATTTGCCACTGTCTCCCTCAAAATTCTTCTATTCAGGCTGGCACTTTATGATCTAGATGGCTAGACATTTAGATGGTAAAAAGGTGGTTAGATAGTCACACCCAGAAGGTCATGGTCAGTGGGTTGTTCTCTCTCTGGAGGTCAGATAACAAGTGAAGAACTGCAGTGGAGAATACCAGGACGTATCTTGGTTAACATCTTTATCAATGAGTTGGAGGAGGCATTGGAGCACATGCTCATCAAATGTGTAGATGAAACCAGACTTGGAGGGAATAGTTGAAATGCCTGGGAGTAGGGTCACATCCAGAGACACCTGGACAAACTAGAGAAATGGGCAGATAGGAATGTTGTGAAACTGAGCAAGGACAAGTCCCAAGCCCTGCTCCTGGAACAGAAAAGCTCTTACAATAGCAACAAGTTGTGGACAGACAGGTTGGGAGAAGCTCAATAGGAGCATCCACGTGGGAAAGGATACGGGACAAAGTAAGCAGTGAGCTGAGCCTGAGCTGGTAAGGGTAGCCGACAGCTGCCTGGACTATATGAACAGGAGCACGGCCAGCAGCTGTAGGGAGTGTTTATCCTCCTCAGCACTCCTCAGGGCACATCCAAAACACTTTGTCGTGTTTTAGACCAAGAAAAACATCAACAAATGTGTAGAGTGTATTCACTAGAGGGGCCTCAGGGTGGAGGTAGTGGGAGTGCTTGCCATGTGGGGAGAGGCTGAGACACAGGGTATGGAGCAAGAATGACCTTGGATGCACTTAATAGCAGCCTCACAGATGCCTGCAGTAGGGTTATCAAGGACATGGAACCTGGCCTTTCAGAACTGGGTGTGCTGGGAGGGAGAGAGACAATGGGCATTAATTGAAATAAGAGATGCTCATGCTAAAATCAATGAGACATTTCTTCACCTTGATGACAGCCCAGCAGAGGGACAGGATTCTTCTACAGAGGCCATGTAGTTTTCATCCTTGGAGGTTTTCAACAGATGATTGGACAAAGCCCTGAGCAACCAGGTCTGACCTCAGAGCTGGCCCTGCTCTGAGCAGGAGGTTGTACTGGAGACTCCTGAGCTCTCTTCAGCCTGACTTCTCTGCGAATCTGTGACACTATGAAAATCCTGTTTACTGACCAGAAGAATACAGATGCTATAAATAAATGTGAAAGCCATGTTTGTGCAAGATTCTGTCCAGTAAGATGCACAAGGATTGAGAATCAAACCTTGAAAGAATTCTGTTTTTACCTTTGCAGGAAAAAAGATTTATCTACTATAAAAAGCATTACACAGTCTGTTACAGAAATCTATTAAGAGATCTTTTTGTTTGTTTATGTTTCATTCTGAAACACGGAAACCAAGAAATCAGCTTGTGGCTGCTCTGCTGTGGACAAGTTTCTGCTGTTATTTTTCTTAAGGGTGAGAAGTAGGAGGTGACACCACCAGTAATGATCAAAAGTAGTGTTAACAATAACAAAGCAGAAATATCAAGGAAAGAATGCCAGCATGACTAAACCTTAAAATAATCGCCTATATAGACTTAACTGTTGTAAAACATGGCAATAAAAAAGTTTTATTGCTTTCTTTATACTAAAATAATGTATTTAGTATCTCTTCTGTTTTGCAGTTTCAAAATCCCTTGCAATTCTTTCTTGAGAGAGAGACTGCTCCTCTCTGAGGTCTCATCACATTTGGGTTTTGTGATTTTTTCCCATGATTTTAATGCCAGAAGTCTAAGAGCTATGCCTAGAGGTGAAAACCCCAATGGTGACCGTGAAGGCCCTTTGCTGGTCAGAGAGACATTGTAGGCTTTCGCTTTGTCAGGTACATTCCTGTAACCTAATTCCTTTTTCTCTATTGTTTAACCAACCACGGCAAAGTCTCTGAGGAGTATCACTGGACAAGTGTCTGTTTTATTTTCTTTTACGCTGGCAGACACTGTAGGCAGCCTGTGTCTGACAGAACTGAACGTACAGATTTCTGACAGCTCTTCTCCCTCTTTTCTTCTTTTCCTGAGGGCGACCAGGGCTCACTGCAGATCCCCTGCCCTAAACTATCCACTCAACATTGTCCATCTGCGCTGAAACAGAAAGCAAATAAATACTGTAACTCAGAGATTTCATTTAACGTTTATTTAAAGATCACTTTACAGAACTATTCTTGCTTTGAGGTTTGTTTTTCTGACGTGTGGGCAATATATCTGTAAACCCAAGGGTTCCAAATTCCTATGTACTACATTTTTTATCAACTACAGGAAAAAAAACGATGTACTTCTCTGTCACCCACATTCTAATTAATCTCTGGCACATTTTGTCTCTTTCCCAGTTTTGGTTTTTTGAAAGTGGGTTAGTCAGTTTATTTTATATGGACCATTTTATATGCAAATCACAGACCGACATATTCACAGGTTTTGTGCAGGTTGCAATCTTCGACTGGCAACATCCTTGTGAAACTGCTAAACAAGCAAAGAGATTTCTGAAAACAGGAGTTGCAATCATAATAATAATGATTTATTAGTCTGATCACCTTCTTGAAGATTTCTTTGTCTTGAAAAACTGTATAGCACAGAAAAATTGTCTTAAAAACTTTAATTGACATAATTCTTGAATGTTAAGTATAATAGTACCCTGAATAATTTTTCTGTGTTGATCAAAAAATTGTAGAAAGACATGACATTTTCATTAGCTTAGCTTATCTGAGTTCCTTTTTAGAGGTGCTAGTAGTCACGTGAGAAGTTTCAGTAATAATACCATCACTCTGATAACCTGATGCGACTTCAGTGCAATTAGCTGATAAAAACTATAAATGAAGTTTTAATAGAATTCAACCAAAAACATGTCAGGAAATCCCTGAGAAATAGAACAAATACAATAAAAAGAAAGAAAGAAAGAAAGAAAGAAAGAAAGAAAGAAAGAAAGAAAGAAAGAAAGAAAGAAAGAAAGAAAGAAAGAAAGAAAGAAAGAAAGAAAGAAAGAAAGAAAGAAAGAAAGAAAGAAAGAAAGAAAAAGAAAGAAAGAAAGAAAGAAAGGAAGAGAGAAAGAAAGAAAGAAAAGAAGGAAGGAAGGAAGGATAGATTTTGATTTGTTCTGGGTAAGTATCTTTTGTCAGCTATCGCATTCCTATTGATTACATTGAAGGTAAACATGGAAAATAAGGTCAAAGGCCAGATTTTTAATCGGAAGCAACTGTTTTGATTTTAGCAAGACCTCTTTATTATCTTTATTAAGTATATTTTTGACTTTTATAGTAGTTGCTTGGAGATTAACAAAAATAATTTTAACTGTAGGTGTTTAGTCTGAACATAATCTGACGGCCAATAGCAGGTTTTGGATATTAACTTGCCAATCTTAAAGCCAGTGCTTTTTTTCTTTCTTTCTTTTTTAATCAGAGTAATGAGTCTGCAGAAATCTGAACCTCAATATGC
>NW_010404042.1:1134-3040 GCF_000710305.1 Buceros rhinoceros silvestris | reverse complement strand
TGGTCAGTCGCTCTTCCATGATTTATGGATTGACAGTGCTTTCTCCTACAGGAATAAGGATAGAGCACGTCAGAATACAAAGAGCATTCTGTGTGCCCAAAATGCCTTTTGCATTGCCTTTCCATGAATGTCCATGTGGAACGTAATACGGAAAAGGTAGTTAACGGTGTAAAGTCCCTGGAGCTGGTAGGGTTTCTCAGTCCTGCCACTGTTCCACAGCACATTTACAGGAGTTGTGTCCACCTTGCTGTAACAGCAAGCTGGGTAAACGTGTCTGACTTGGCTGAAACCAGTTAGTTAAAATCTGAGCCACTGCCCATCTTCTTGAGAAGGCTGTAAAGTCTGCTCTGAACTCCAAGCAGTCAGGCTTCAGGCACATCTGTTTAATCTGAAGTTTTTATCAGACACTTTAATGATGCTTTTGAAAGTCCCTCCTTAGGAATCTGGGGACTTTGTATCACAAAGAAAGTACTAGCCCTAACACTGACTAATACATTACATCTTACTTTCATTGGTTTGTGCTTATATACATATGTGTATGTATATATATATACACACACACACAAGAGAAAGGTCATACGTTAAGATGACTTTCTGGCATTCAGTAGTTTTTAGATTTCTGCTCTCTTTAATTTACTGTCAAGTCTTTTGGGAGAGAGATCAGCACAAATCATAGCGCTGCAGAGATTTCAGTTTATAAATGAAGGTCAGAATAGAATATCAGGTTTTATGAAATCTTCAGAGACAAACACTTTGATTTGATGAAGGTGAAGAAGAATGACTTACCTTTTTTTTTCCTCAGGAGTCACAAAATTATGCATATTTGTTACTAGCAATTCTTTATTACTTTAAACCATATTCTCTGGAGATTCCAGATTGAAATTTGTTTCATCATAAGTACCTATAAATTTTTCATGTCCAGTACACAACATTATGATTATAGAGTAAATAAAAAATACTAATGAGGCAGTATCCATCTATCCACCCCTCACACTGACATTATTCAGCTGCAAAATAGGTAATAAAAAGTTATTCTATTTCAAGTACCATTTTTGGAGGAAAACCATGTAAATGTTGATGCATGGTGAATTAAAGTAAATTAATCTAATAATATGAGTGAATTGAACAAGCTGTGCAATATAAATATTTTAATCACTTCTTGATCCAGAAGTGCCTCATCTACAAATGAGCAATTACTTTCTACCTCGTGGGAGTTGTCTCTAATTATGAGGCTATACGAAAAAGTACGTGTAAATATCAAGCAGCAAACCCTTGAATTTGTCATTTGTAATATGAACAGGGTTTTATACACATTTTAGCAACCCTGCTTGTGTTTTACAGTAGTGAGTTTATTTGTTGGCATTTTTAACCTGAGCAGGCCAGTCATTATCAATCTCTCATTTAATCAGTGGACATGGAAACATTTCCCAGTGGAAGTTGAAATGTATGCCTATTAAATTTAAGCATAGGCTTGTTTTTCTCAGTTCCTTACAAACTACTCAAAATCAGTCTGCCAATGCTTTGGGCCTGAGGGCTATAGGTTAAAAACTGAGTTCTGGATATAAAATGGAATTACTATATATTTTTTGTCATATATGGGGTATGTATGCCACAAACATGCCACTAATCTTACTGAAAGCTTGATCAGCTTGTTGTGCAGTCTGCTCTGGAAACACAAGAAATAGGTTGAGAAACTTGGAGACAGGTTTGTGTACCAGTTACTAATGTCTTCTTAAAGAAGACTTTCTAGTGTGACACAGACACATATTAAACACTGTTTTTATACATCCTAACAGTGAAACTTATATGTGCTTTTGAGGCAAAACCCTGGTTCACATCCCATTTCAATTTATGTTAGATATATTTGAATAGACTAACTCATATTCTAACAGTGTGTGTGCTTTAG
>NW_010404042.1:0-1015 GCF_000710305.1 Buceros rhinoceros silvestris | reverse complement strand
AGAAAAAAAGAAAAATAAATGTTCCCTGGGTCATTTCAGTGAAGTGCTATTCATTCTATTTCCTGCTATTGTAATAAAAAAATGAAAGAGAAGAAACTGATTGATCTGTTAACAGACATGAGGTGCTGTGAAATATGTGTTCTGGTTTTGCTATCTTTCCAGCAAATGTCAATTAAACATAAAAAATTGTTGTTTCCAAATATCACCAGAGATGATAATTACCACAAATCTATCTTCCAGATTTCCATAACGTGCCCTTACTGTCAGATTCCTTACAGGAGAAAGAGTGCTGCTATTCATATTGACGGATGAGGAACAGTTCTTAGAATTACTTCACATGTACTTTGCTGAATTTGCTATTTCTACTACCAAATAACAACTGTTTCCTGAGATATTTATTTCCAAGATCCTGACTTTGATTTTTCTCTAGTGATATCCTGTGAGGAATCTTCTTGATTTTCTCCTTTCGATTTCAATCTAGCCCATTGAAGAAATACTGCTTTTTTTTTTGAGGCACATGGTTCTTTTGAGATGCAGATGAGTGACAAATAGCAGTTTCTAAGTTGATCTTTGTATCTTTGGGATTTTGGTTTGTCAGAGGCCCGTTCAAAGACTTCCATCATACTGTAATATCATTTTGTAGAAATGAGACATGGGAACCTCTGAAATATGAATCAAGGTGTCAAAATGCCCTCTGGGAACTATTCTGTGAGTGGAGTGCATGTCCATACAAGAGATTAACCTAGGTGCAAGAAATGGGCAACACTAAAAATAGATAGGAATGGACAGGGAGGAATGGAAAATGCAGAAGGAGCAGAGAGTCACTTTCACATATCCTGCTCAGTTGTAAACATTATTCGTTTACAAGGACTAATGAAATGCCCAATAAAAGTAATCTGAAAAGACTTCAGCTCATTAGTGGGAAAAATCTGGCACCTGAAAGTGTAAACAAATGAGATTCCGACTGAACATTTTGTATTCCTAAAATAATGTCTTCGAAAAGACTGCCACTCTT
>NW_010404041.1:92996-120732 GCF_000710305.1 Buceros rhinoceros silvestris | reverse complement strand
AAGAAAAAATAATCCCTAGTAATGCGCACACCTGAAACAAAAGTTAGTGTGTGGACCGAGCAGCCTGGATCCATCCACGTAAACCCTGCCTTTCCCAGGGCAGGGGATTAGGAGGTGGAAACAGTTGTCTTGAACAAACCTGTCAAGCAGCAGCCATTACTTCTGTTCAGAAGCTTTGTACGATTCTCCTCCTCTGCAAAAGCATCCAGTTTATTTGGAGAAATGACTTCAGAGGTTAGTAAGGACAAGACTCAGATTACGTCCCGTATTGACGTAGAAGCCACCAGTTTTAGGTGCGACCAGATTAACAACATGCAAAATTTTTAACACTAATACCCACCTGCAAAGATGAGCTGGGCCAGGGCACTGCAGACTGCAACGCACTGTAACTCCTAGTGGTTTTTTGTGGACTATGATTCTTTTTCCCTGGATTTCAGTCCAGTCCTAAGTTTTCTAGTGTTCCAATGAAATGAGTAATACCTCACGTTTCTTCCTGACTTTTGAGTCGTCTTCCCTCATTCTCATTTTATCTACTTGTGGTTTTGACTCTAGTGTTACTCAAACAGCTCATCAATTTTCAGACTCATGATGATTCAAGAGCCGACTGTAAAATACAATGACGGTGTCAATGCAGAAATTTAGTTTCCTGCAAGAAGGGCCAAGAGTCACAAAGTCTGTACACAAAGACACTTTAATGCAAATCCAGTAGTACTACGTGTCACTCTAAGGTGCTCCATATCCTCAAACACTCAACACTGAGCTTCCCAGTTTTACCATTCCATTGAGAAATGCACTTTTAGTCTAAACCACAGAATTTTAAAAGGACAGCTTTTTAATGCTTCTCTTTTTTATTCAGTCCATTCTGTATATTAATACCAGCCGTGAAATCTTTATGAGCGACAGGAGCGTGTTCTGCAAATTTGTTGATCACTACAGAGTACAACCTCAAAACTCTTATCCCAAACCCATGTATTCCAAAATTAGGTTTCCTCCCTCAACATGCAACATTTGAATAAAAAAGTCCTGACTTACTCCAAAAAATTCCACTGTGCAGTTATATAAACTCAGATCTCTTGACACCCACTCTGGCTTATGAAGACACGGGTTTATATAAAGGACCTTCAAGAGAAAAATGAAACATGAGTATTATTTTGCTGATTTTCCGGAGGATTCTAACACTTCCGTTACCACAGCAGCACACACACAAAGACACCGTGGCCACTCTGTCGTACTATGCAATACCAAATTTCTGAAGGACTGTAGCTGCTTTCTGTGCAAGGCTGTGGCATGTTACGCTGTGACTATCAGAAACGCCTACGCAGCCATTTCGTTTTAGTTAAGCCTTCATCATTAGGGAAGTACCTGTGTTGAAATCATATTTATTAAAAAAAAATCTTCAGCTTAATAAAAAGTGCACATTCCCTAAGTGCAGATTCTATTTCGCCATTTCTACTGCTTGTTTGTTCTTCATTTCAGCTTCAATACCTGGTTTTTCATAACACACTGTAAGGTCTGGACTGCAAAAACGAAGGCTATATTCGCCCCTGAGCAAAACACTCATTTCAAAGATGTTGTTTTCACATCACCAACACATTTCAAGCAGTCTCGAGTATTTCAAAACCTCGTTTTTCCATCCTGCAGAACCAAAACTTCCATCACTAAATAGCGGTCTTGAAAAATAATCTGAAAACAATATACAAAATATTTCAAGAGAGCGGAATAACTATATAATTGAAATCAGCAACACAGACGTGAAAACAATCTTCCTACTTTCCCTATGAGACCTCTGGGCACAAAAAAGAGTACATTTTGCATGGTTTTCCAGCCTCATGTTTGTATTTTCAAACAGATTTCTTATTTAGCAAACTGGAAAATAAATCGTATTGCACACGCGGTGCTGATGCTGCCTGGATTCTCTTGCTCACATCCGTGGTAAGGACCGAACTTCTTGTCGTTGCTTCTGCGGTTTATCTTCGTACTCGGTGTCGGTGTTGATGACTGATGTATGTTAGCTAGTTTTAAAATAACCACCTTAGGAAGCTTCATAAAAACAGTACTGAGCTCTGACTTGCTGTGGATATGCTGTTGAGTTTACGCAGGAATGTATTATCTTTGCTCACAACCAGTGGAAAAATCTTCAACTCAACTGGAAGCGTGGAATTGCATGACATTGTGGTAAGGAGTGTCACAATTTCTAAGACAATTTAAACCTTTATGCCCAAACCCAGCAGGAACATGTCTTCAGCTTATCTCCCATCCCCGCTTTCGGCTGGAATTCGCAGCTAAGTCCTGTATCCATCTCTGGAGAACAGCTTGCAGGAAAGGTAAGATGGAGAGAGAGCAGGTAAAGACAAAGGCGTGACAGCCGGCATGCAGTTTCTCTGTGCACCGCGTGCATTTTAGGGGAGGGAAAGTCTCTGTGCAGCTGCATGCGAAACAGTTTAAGGGAGGAGCAGAAGTTACTCCAGCGACGAGTCTCCTCCGTGCCTTACCCACACCACGGGTCGGCTCTCGCGGCTTGTGAAATGCCTCTGCCAGGCAGGGCCACAGCATTATTTCCAGTGTCTCCAGATGAAGCACCTCAGCTCGAAGCTGCAAAGGATTCTTGGATTCTTCCTTACCTTGGCTCGTTGATGCAAAAGACAACGGTATCGGGCAGCTGGCTGCGTAACAGGGAGTCCTGTTACCCATCTCTCTCTCCTCAGGAGGAAAAAGGGAAAAATGACTTCACATCGGACTAGTACGGATACTAACACTTTTGTCAAAAGCAGAAAACCAGGAAGATTTTTACAAAATACTGTCTAGACACTGTAGCACACTGACTACAAGAAATAATTTGAGAATATGCTTTATAAGGCAGGGTACAAATCCACCACCGTACCGCTAATGACACTTGCGAAATGAGTCTGCTGTGTGTGATTTCACTGATGCCTGAGGGAGACAAAGCTCTTTCTGTTCACGTTTTTCATACCTTCAGTCAAACAGATTGCTGAATAATCATGTTTTCTTTATTTTAATGGGTGGGGAAGCTATTATACAGAAGGCGTTTCCATATGTCGAAGTTAATAAAGGCAATTCTTACTAATAAGAATAGGCTGTCTGCGCTCAGCTGTCTGACGGAAAGCCCTCTTGTTGCGAGGAAAAAGCAGATCCTGTGGCTAGAAGAGACTCCTAGGGCTGCACACTTCAGCGGCTACCGGAAAGGACTGTAAGCGGATGAATCCCAGGTCTTCTCCAACTGAGTCCAAATCAGGGACATTCACTAGGGTGCCCAGGGCACGAGGAGCACTTCATGGCATAACCTCACCTTCATATTCACCCTTTTCTTGCTGGTGAAGGACAGTGGATGAGACCTGGATCCATCACTCCAGAAAATCATCAGCAAGTCCCCTTAGGAGTCAAGGTGGTTTCTGTTTTTGAAAGATGACCTCAAAATCCTACTCAGAGATTAGGGCTAAGTACAGGCTGAGATCACATGGAACCACGAATCACTTGGGAGGGAAATAATTTCTCGGGTATCACCCAGAGGTTTGAGACACCACTGACATCTTTTTCTTTCTAACCACAGAGCTAAGAGAGCACGTCCATAACTGGATGAAAACTTCACACTTATACTGTACTGTTAGAGCTACCTAGGGAAGAGGGAGGAGGAGAAGTCTTGAAGCTCATCTCAGTTTACTATGACGTGTTCAGGGTCTGACTACCTCTTCAAAAGCCATATGGAAACCAAACCTATTGAAGGACAACTTGCCTCAGATAATCAACATATCCCACCTAGCTTTCCACAGCAGTGCTACAACACTGGTTGCCTCTTGATTTCAAAGTAGGGCAGAGATTGTTCACCTGTAAGTACCTGAGTAGAAAAAAAGACCTGCCTCTATTGCCATTCCCACTCTCAGGGGGACTGACAGTTTCCTACAAGTAGTTTCAAAGGCACATCATCTCTCCATCGTGGTGAGGGTCCACCTGTATGTAGCCTTACAATTATGAACTTCAAAGCATTCTGCAAAAAATCTTTTTATCCAGACGTACCAAAACATAGAAATTATTTTCTGGAGAGACATTTCTAATAGGAAATACTGTATTTCTTCATGTTTTCCTGGGAGTGGTGTTGTGCTGGTTTTCACTATTCAGAATAGGCTTCAAGAAATGCAAAAGATACCCAAAGAAACAGGTGGATGCTTGCAAATATACAGACAACGGAACCAGTTCCTAACATGCAACTAGTCCTGCTGGGTGTTCACTGCCACACAGAGTATTTTCCAGGATTTTAACCAAAGCTGATGTGGCCAGCATTTTGAAAACTGGCTACTAAGCATGGGCACTTCCTAATTTGGTCTAAGTTTCGGAACTGCTGAACAACTGCTTGTCCTCACTTCATGGTCTGGATGCTCAGCAGCTCAGAAAATCAAAGCCAAAAGTGACTCAAGTGGATACTGAAAAATACAAACACCCAAAGTTTGCAGCTGTTTCTGAAAACGCAAGCTCCTCAAGGCTAAATCCTGTTTTAAAGACACTGCAACACTTTTGAAAGCTGCATATTTTTGTAGCAAGCTGTTAGAAGGCATAGACAAGTGTGGTGGGTAGACTCTGCATCCATACTCCTTCCGTGTGGTCAGGGCAAACGGTCCCTTCCCTGACTAGCCAGTGCCGAGGACGGGGGGAGGGCAATCCGGGATTGGCCTGCACAGTGAGCCAGAAGTAGCCCTTGCAGAGATGAGGGAAAACAAGGGCTGCTCTTGGATCCTGCCCAGGACACAGAACCCAGCCACACTCTGTCCGTACACTGCTTCTGCCTCGAAGGCGTGGAAGGTCCTGTTGTAGCTGGCATTCACAATTAAACACGGTTCGGACATGGTTATGGTGCTGATGCTGTTATATCTTCAGTGCATGATGGTTCCTGGCTCTGTTCGTGCCTGCCTACTGTTCATGAGAGACTTTGTCTTTGCAATGATTGGAGAACAAGGTGTTCTGGAAGCTCTTTTCAGCTGCGATCTGGTGAACTTCTTACGGATTTTTCTGTAAGGAGGGAAGGAGGGAAAAAAGAGAGAAATAACAGAAGAGATAAATCTCAGTCTTTAACAGAAGACTGCTCAAGAGCCAATAACAAACATAACAAATACTCTTACCAGAGCAGGAAGGCTAGTTCATGGAAAAGAGACTTGCAGTCAACAAGAGTGAACCCTGTCCATCACCTGATGATTCATGGTTGTCTCCAACTAGTAACTGATAGTTGCTCAGTGAGAAGTGAGTTGGTGTTAGACAGTATGTGGGCAATAACACTTAATTATATGACATCTTGGGCCAGAATGCTCAAATGGTGAATCCTCACGTGGTATCAGTGCAGGAATGAAAGGCCACAGAAGAAGGGACCTCATCAACACCCGAGTGAATGTGTTACCTCTGTAAAAGCGATGGACTGGGAGCAATCGTATCTGCTCTGTATCAGTTCTGCAGGTAACACAAGACCCGAATCTCAGGCTTTTTGTACTACTGCCTTTTGGGTGTAGTAAATTCATCTCGATTTTGGAGATTCAGATGATAAATCAAACATATTAACTATAGGCAGCCACGTTGTTTGTATTGAAATCTTAGACATCCAAGGATCGTTAATTCTGAAGCAAAAAGCTTTGTTATGTTCCAACTGCTCTGTCCCTCTACTATTATAAATCAATAGCCACAATGCTGAGTGTACCCAGGTTAAAGTATCAGAAAACACAGACGTGACACACACAGAGCGTGTCAAGAACCACCTTCACAGGCAGAGCGAAGTCCTGAGTATCAGATGGTACTGGAAATGTTTTCTGAATTCAGCTGGGGTCCCAGCTTTTGGTTAGGTACATTTATAAATTACAGAGATTTGGAGTTTACGGAAATTAACTAAAGCAAACTGGGGGCTCTAACACTAGATGAGACCAGGCTTTCTAATGCAAACTTCCCAAAATGAAAACGTGACCTGACCACAAACTACGGGGTGGAGATGTCTACACCTGCATCAAGGCTTTGAGATGATAACTCAAGAAGTGGTTTTTCCCCTTCACCTTAATCAGCAGATAACTCTGAAACATAAAAATGGTGGCACGTGACATGGAAAATAAAAGATCAGCTTAAATACTATTGAATACTAAAATGATAATTTGCATGTTACATTATGAACACGTATTTAGTTACTGGCTAGGTGTTCCCCAGCAGTGTAAGCTTCCAGTCAAGCAACAGGGCCACAGAAGAGAACGTCAAAGACAAAACAAAGAGACAGATAATCAGGAGAATATACTGTGCTCTTGGAGTTTAAAACCACGTCTATTTTGGTTAATGTAATTAACAGTGGGGAGAAGCATTCCTTTTAGGTGCCTGAAAGCAAGATGTCATCAGCATCTCACAGCCTGGAACACCGAACCGGGATTTAGCATCATTCAGTAATAAGCACAGTATAAGAAGAGGAAATGAATCCCCAGAAAGTGAAGTCTAGACTTTTCACACAATCCCAGAGAGACACGGACTTACTGTCGGAGTACTTACTTTACACGGTCACCTAACATTAGCCCTAAAGTGACATTCAACTGATTCACGAGACATCACATACCTTCCGGAAGGGTAAAATCGTAAAATTGTAACCTGAGGCTGGTAGAAACACATATTTCTAAAATAGTAAGAGAGACTGGTTTTGTAAATTCCTGTGACTAGACGATAGCTGTTACCCACAGTGATTATTAATGGGGACCCTTCCAGCAAAAGCTTACAGAACTGGATCCCTCCTGACACCTACGTAGGCAAAACTGTATTTATTCACAGACCGAAATGTAGCTGTTATTCATTCGAGAAGCCCACGGTTTACACAAATGTTAGACAATAGTTTACCCTTTTGAATTTTTAATACAGCACCTTCATAAACTGCCAAGTTCCTACTAACGAAAGCAATTTGCAGCTGACACTAATCGTAAGGACAGTGAAGTATTTGTGACTACAGTTTGTGATTATTTTGTAAGGACAGCAAAGTCAAAAGATGTAGCTCTTCTCATTAAATACTGCTTGGAAACGAGCATGGAGAAAGGCAGAACAAAAAAGGGGGAGTCATCGCATTACTACATCAAGCAAACCACAAAAGAACTCCTCGGTAATGAGCGCAAGTAGCTCCATACAGACTGTCAGAAGAACTCATCTGGTGTGCACTCGAAAGAGACAATCCAGCTCTTCTATTTAAACAGGATTATGAAAATGCTTCCAGAAATTAGCCTTCTTGGATATAGCTTTTCAGAAATAAAATTAGAAGAATGGAAATTTCCAGTGACTTCATTACATGTAATATTTAAACAGCCATTTCACTAAAAGCCAAACCTGTTCTTTTTACTGCAGAAAATCTAGAGGGTGGAGGGAACTGCTTCTGTACACTGAAGAATTTAGCATCTAAATACAGAGCAGCACTGATCAGGTTTTGTAATACTTCAGGATTGGGGTTTTTTTAACATTTAAACATGCAGGTTATAACAGTAGCTGATGAAAGGCAGGAAATCCTAAGCTAAGGTTGTTCTTGCCCTTTCACTGGAAGCACCTCAACGCCTCCCTCCCCAACAAGGCAGTGAATTAAGGGCACAGTCACCTTTAATGTTCAATTTCCTGTCCCTTTCTCAGCTAATACCAACCATATGTTTTAATTACTTAAACCTTTTATTTGGTGATGGCAAGTAAATGGCTTTAATATCTGTAGGGTTGATAACATCCTTTGCAGTTGTTATGAAAGAGTAATTGCCATTTCCCGGTTTTCCCTTTGACTTCTGTACCAGGGCTCCACGTGCGGCGTGCTACAGACTTCATTTGAAGTGTGAATTAAAAAGTATTTTAAGCCTTTGCACTGTATTTCCAAGTCCTCCTGAGACCAAAGGTATGAGAATGAATCAAACTTTTAATAGGTGATTAGTACCTAAAGCCCACTCTGCTCATTTTTATGTCAAATGTGATGCACTGCTGCTGATGTAGGAATAAGCCAAATTCTGTCTGCATGATACTTCAATTGATAACGGCAGATAAAGGTCCGTAAGACCCCTGGCACCTACTCAGGGAAATATGGAAACGTACATAACTACCACACATTATCAGAGTGACTAGAGTGACTGCGGTCTGTGCAGCTGTGCCAACAGTGCTTACAGAGTAATACTAAATAAATTCAAGTGATGGCAGAAGTTTTTACTGTGAGAGGAATTAATTGCATTTAAAGGCCTGCTGAAATTTTTGCAGATGACAAGACTTGTTTTTAAAATGAGTGGAAAGAAACAAATATTTTCCTATGAAGGGGAATCACCCCCAACTTACCCACACTTTTGAGATGTCCTTAATTATTCTTAAATAACAAGGTCCAGAAGGGCTTTTGATGCTCCGTTTCCACCAAAAATTTATGAAGGACCTAATACAAGCCTGGCTACACATTTTAAGGCGAAGGGCACAGTATTATGTTTCATACTCTACCTAAATTAATTTGGTATTTTTGCCTGACTATTAGATTGATGCCACTTGAGTAACATCCTTGTATACAGGGACTCAGTGCCGCAGAAACATATTATTGCCCAACTGGTTGTTGCTGGTAGCACAAGGAGCATGGACAATCACAGCTGATATTCCACGTATTTTCCAGACACAGATTCGTGAAGGTGCTGCTGCTCCAGGGCGATGCAGATTTTGTGCAATGTAAATTTGCAGAGCAAGCTCCAGGCCAGTTGTCAAAAACAACTGCGTAAAAACCAACCATCATTCCTTGGGCGTTATAGGACCCAATTATCACTGATTTCTCTGAGGGCTTCTCGTATCCAGAGGTACACTGTAACTATTCAGTGGCTTAAACGACAAGAGGGGGCACTATCTTAGGGGGCTGACAGGCTCACTATTGATTTCAACAGGCTTTTAAACAGAGCGAAAGGCCAAAGTGTGCGCGATGCTGTCTGCTGAAAGGGAATTTAACGGGGATGGAGCTGCAGGCACAGATCCTTAGAAACCTGACAGGTTACAGAGCGACCGAGTGACTCACAGCACTTCTTACGTTTCTAACTGTGTGGAAATGAATAGTTGTTTGTTTAACTATTTCACTTGCTGGTTTAGACATATTTTTTTTTCTTTTCCCCTCTTCAGCACTTTGAGGCTGAAGCTTACCTGTATTCCCTAAAATTTTTAACCTACCCCCAAACTGACAGAATGCAGGAGAAATATACTTGGAAGGCAGAAGTGGGTTGACACTGATACGCTTTTAAAGATAAGCTCCTTTGTGAAATGTCCATTTATAAAACAAATCAGAAGCATTTTTATAAGCAACAGGCTACCAGAAAGCAGTTGTCACGAGCCACTTAGCTGCATTATAGAACTTGTACAGATGGCAGACAGAGTGGCACAACCTTTACGAGATTGAAGAGGTGCTGCTGTAGACATGCCAACATCATTTAAATGTTTTAAGAGCTTGTCTTATTTTTCTCCTCCTAGCAAGGAAACGTTTTTGCTTTGCCTGTGTTTATCTTCCAATTTGGTATCAATATTTATGGGTCGAAACTGCTCTCCATGAACAATAGTTCATAGGCACAGCAGTTACAAATGACAGTGTCAGATCTTCCTAAGCAGCTTCATTCATACAGCACTTCCACGCCTTGCACCACCTCGAGGGCTTCCCTCATGCTTTGTGTTTCAGAGCAACAGCTTAAAGCTACTACGCAAATACGTGAAGCAATAAATAATGATTTCTGAATGTTTTCTTTTCCGAGAGGAAATATCCAGGTCAAGTGCTTACAACACAGATGTCTGTAACTGTGTCGTGCCTGACCTGTTAGATGGTACACGCCACCTCTCTGCCTCTCTCTACCTGCTGCTGATTTAAAATCTATCTGATCGAAATCTCCACAGAGCAGACAACATCTCTGTGCGTTGCATTTTGGAGTGCCTAAAACAACAGGAACCTTATTTGTTACTGAAATGATGTAGATACATCTGTTTTTTCTGCAAACAACCAGCTTTTGGAAAAATCACGTAGCTTGACAGATTTCCCCATGCCTTTACTTCCCCTGAAATGGCATATTTCATCAATATTTTAAAGTGGTTTAGGATGCTAGGAGAGAAGGTACTAAAAGAAATGCAAAGTCTTATGCTCAGCACTACTACTCATTTTTCACTTGAATGCTGCGACTGAGAAAAACTTTAAACCCTTAAGAAACATTATAAATAGATGGTGTCATACATCACATGATGATTATGTCTAAATTTTAACAATCAGCATGGAATTATCCTCCTAGTTCACCTGTCAGCTTGGTACTCACCAGCAAGAGACTCAAGTTACCTACTGCCCGTGACAAAACCGGTGCCACATCAGTTTCAGTTCAATGCTGACCTCTCGCAGAACACCCTGCCCAACCGATCTGAGGGAGGCACAGTTTAACCCCACCCTGATGTAGCTGGTAGGAATGATGGACACCACAGAGCTCAGCATGGATTAAGTAGCCCAGGGCTTGCCCTGCACCCTGGGTGTTAACTCGCAGGGATGGTACCTCCGGTATCTCCCGTGACACACCACGCAGCAGTGACTACGGCAGAGGCGTGGGCAGAGCCACGTCCCTCAGACAGTTTTCCCCTTGGAGGACAGACATGGCTTTGGTCTCATGGAATTTCACCACAGCATCCAGCTCGTACGGTGGATTAGAACTGATAAGTCCTAGCAAAGGAAGCTTGATGGAGCAGATAAGCAGTAAATTATTTATACTCCTTAGAACAAAACAGCAGCTCAGGCTTCAGCAGACCTGTAACCTGAGCGGTGGGACAGCTGCTCTGCACCGTCTCTGAAATGCATTAGCCTCCCCCTGGTTACCATTGGTTTCAGAGGTTGTAGGGCATGAAGCCTGCTCTGTTACAGGAGGAGTGCTTCCCCTCTCCTCCCCAGGAACGCTCAAACAAGTTCACTGCACGCTTGTCAATCCACAGGCAGCCTGGGGATGCCAGGAGCCAGAAAGCCTTCGACAGCTCACCGGCACAATCGCCCGACGATCTCAAAGCAACTCACTTATTCTTCCTAACTCTATCAGCAGGGTGCAGGTGAATTCCTACACAACCTGCCAAAAGGAATTTTCATTACCATGGAGGTTTTCTGCAGAAGGATGTATACAGATGAAACATCACCCGCTATTAAATGAAAATATTACCCACATGGCAGCATATATTTTCTCCCAAGAGGGCAAGAAATTGGAGAGAAGATGCATCAGAACTGGCTAAGAGTGGAACGTAATGTTGCTTTCAACTGCTCCCCAAACATCTTGCACATTAATTTGCAATTCCAGTGTTAGCCCAGACTTTAAGATGACAAAACAGCATACGAAAGAGGCAACTCCTGTTTCTGGCCTTGGGCTAGAAGCATTAAGTGCCATCTCTCCAGCAACATTAAATATTGTGCTGAAAATTTTCAAAAAGAGTCTTATTTAAGACCAGGACAACAGAAAACTTTCTATTATATGCTCCATGGAGTTGAAAAAAAAAAAAAAAGATCATTTACTTTTGTTGCTGTTTCCAACTTTGACACGTTACTTAACTACTTCAGAGTTTGATTCATTAGGAGAACTGTTCCAACACAAAACCTTCTGTATGGCTTTTTATTAGTATTTTTGTTTTTCTTTCTTTCTTCCCTTACCTTGTTCGGCTACCTCAGGACAGGTTTTATTGAGGTTTTTGGCCTGGACACTGTGTTTACAGTGTGACAGACTACAATGTTGCCTGCAGCTCAAAAAATTGACAATATTTTTCCTGTTTATCAATTATGCATATACTTTTCCTGGAATAATATATGTAGCAATAGAGTATATTTGGAAGAGCTTCTTGGCATTCTGGCTACTCGCTATTAAGCAAGGGCTGAAAATCAAAACTCAAGTCTTCCCAGAAACAGTTAGAGAGCAAAAGTTCCCTCTCAAAACCATCCCCCAGGGCTCTGCTCCACCCCATCCTTCTCTGGCACGACCAGCACTTTCTCTACGCACAGAAGCTCCGACGCAGAACGGGGATTAGAAACACGTACTGCAGCATCCACAGAGGAAAGCTCTGCCTCAGCGCGATTCCATGCTGATTTCTAAGGTCAGCTTCATTTTGCAGATTGGGATTTTAAATTTTCAATATTCATGTTACCAAAAGTATGTTTGAGTTCGTTTTCTGCCACTCATCCTGCTCTGCACTCCTACGGCCAGCACCTCTCCCGTCAGTATCTCCCGGTGCTTGCTGTACTGCTTAACTGAAAACTGCCCAGCACCCTCAGCGGTGGGTTACATTGGCATTACGTGAGTTTACAGACAAAACACTGGAGCTACTCAGAGGTTAAACTGTGTGTCTGGTGTCTCACATCAAGCAACAGAGGCAACGTAAGAATTTTAAAATTTTAAAATGCAGATGCTTTTTCCATGAGAACACCACTTCCATTGTATTTTGTCAGGCAAATGATTTAGCCTCTCTCCATAGCACAAGGGAAGCAAACAGGCAGCCAAGTCTCCTTAGGTGTGTGACAAGAACTGACAGTTATCTCTGACTGACTTCCACAGTCACAGCCATGATGTTCTCTTTGGTATCTGACATTTAAAATGACTATGTAGTCACTTGGGCAAGCTTTTCCACAAAGAGACCAACTTGTTTTTCCACAGCCTTACCTACATTCATGGCAGAGGGTCATGCATTTAGAAGACCTTAATGAGTTAAAAAAACCCCCCACACCTAGCAGAGGAAAATCCTAAGGTTAAATTATTAAGTACGTACACTGTAAAACAGACTAGCTCGGAGTTAAATCCTCTGTCTGTCATTGGAAATCAAGAATCCAATGCAGGACAATTTATAAATTAAAGTTAGTGGGCACTTGTGTGAATTTTGAGATTGTGAGGATCACTGACATGTTCTTCAGCACAGTAAAGTTTTATCATCTTTTTTGCTATTTAACTTTAGCAACAGCGTGTTCCCCCCAGGACTTACCTAGTTTCTACATCACTGCTGCATGCTCCTCTGCCTTCAGATGAAATAATCCTTAACCCTTAATCCTTAACCTTCCACTAATTACTACGGCTCGCAAGGCACAGAAGTTGTAAAAAGGGAAGAGATCTCTGGTATCGGTCAGTGTTTGAGGATTACAAGCATCAATAGCTAAGATTTAACGTGATCAACCTCTGTGGTTTAGCCATAGGAATGGTGGGAGTAGACTAATTTTAATCCTAATCCAGCGTTACTCTAGCAGTGCTGTAGGTAACAATTGTGTAGTTAATCTTGTCTTTATCTTTTCTTTGATACTTCAATATGCAGAAGACTGCGCTGGTCTGACAAGTTAGCACTGTTCTTGTTATTTTGTATGTTTTCCAAGGTTTCAAAAAAAGACATTGGCTTCCCACACGAAGATCCTTCTTTACAGAAAAATTCCTTGTTCAAAACCAAATTGGTTTTGACTCCCACAATAGAAGACAAGCAAATATTAAATGATGACACGTTCCCACCTGGGATGTGGATTTAGGAAAAAGCTGAGCAGCAAGCTAACAAAAAGCTAAGCCCTAAGACCTTCAGTTAAAACATCCTGTAAGGAGGATTTGCTTCAGCTACATCAAATCCTCTGCACAAACACGAAACACAGCTTCTGAAGGCAAACCTTCTGAAACGGCCAACCACGCTGCAGAAGTTCCAAATTTGTCAAGAACCATAAAGAAAACAGGCTGATGTCCCAATTTAACATCTGACCTAGAAGCCGTGTGACTGACTCCGTGAGGCACTCTGGCTGACGGGCTGCGCTCAGTGGGACTCGGGCGTGAATTTAAGAGCTTTGCTGAACTGGGTCTGGAAGCTCTAACAAAGTGAATGAGGTTTTTGGAAATGTTCAGTACTTATACAGCAGCTTCTCCACCAACATCTGTTTGAGACAGTCCTTAATGCACTTACCCTCCCCATGTTTCATGTATGTTCTTTCTATTTTCCCCCCAAGTTTCCCACGACAATAAAATTTTTGGAAAAAAGTCTCATTTCAAAAATTACATTTCCCTTCCCAAGTATGAACTGCTCTGGCTAGTTCCTCAGCTACTGTCTGAATGTGAAACAACTTTTATCAGAGAAAGCAGAGAAGATTGCAGGTGGTGGAGTGACACCTCTAAATGCGTCACTGCCCTTTAGCCGAGTCACGTGAATTAACCACAGTCAAGCTCCTACCTCAGACGCAACTGCGAACCACACTTTGGTATCGAAGCCTCCAGAGAGAGGCAGCGTGTTTGAATTTCTGCTCACAACAGGGTAGCGCAGACAAGCTCGGTTTACAAGACCCAACGGCGTGACACTTCAGGCAGCAGTAACTAGGTCATGGACAACCATCTGCCCTGAGCCTCAGACTCCCCGTGGTCGTCACCGAAACTGTGTGCTAATTAATTTTCACCCACGCCAAAGCTAGCAAATCACCCGGTCTCAGTCAACACCACCTGGACTCCTGTGGGTGGCACTTCCATGAGATTTTATTAGCAATAAAGGTAACAGGTTTTATCTGAGAGATCCCTTCCAAGGCTTCTGACCCGCTTCAGCCGTGCAAAAGAATAAAGCACTCTCCATGTGACTCTTCAGGCCAGAAACACAGGGTGCACTGACAACTGCCTCCAAACCCCCCACAAACTACCTAGGCACCTTATTAATTTTAGTACTGGGAGTTGGGCATCTAAGTGCTTGGAGATATGGACGGAAAAGCCCTGCCTGAGGTCTCACAGGAGGTCTGGGAGGGAGCAGGGAACTGATCCACCTTCCCAAGTTCCAGGTAAGCACTCCAACCACTGCAACACCTGTCCCTTACCACGTAGCTTTGAATAGGGCACGTAGCTTCCTACAAATGCCACTGAAACTGAGAGACAATTAATACACAGCTCCAAACCAGAACGCTTGTGTTTCATTTGTTCTGAAGACTGATACAGCAAAACTCTTAATTCTAGATATTCTTCACACCCACCAGCTCTAACTAATGACAACTTAGACTGAACTTTGAGTTTTGATACGTACATGTGTTCTATATATTGTTCCTCTTACAAGTTAAAAAAAAATTCACATTTTTCAAATTAGTTGATTTTAGCTTCATGGAATGAACCTGCTTTTAAAAATGAACTTCTGCATTATCACAGTGTTACTTTGTAGTTGCTGTGAAAGGAGTCAGAAGAAAAGGTCCTGTTGGTAAATAAAGACAATATCTGACCATAAAAGACCCATGAAAGCTGCTCAGTGAGAAACAAACGGCAAGAGATGATGATATAGCTTCCATAGCGCTGGTCGTGATTGTGCCACAGTACCTCAGCTAGAGCTCAGAAGTACCATTTATAGGGTGTGAACAGTGGATGTGAACAGTCCACACTAAACAAGGTCAAACTAAGAGCTCACAGAAACTATTATTCACTCTCATGGATATGCAACCCCTCTGAACAGCAGTCAGCCAGGAAGGACCGCTCCTGAACTGCAGCCAGCACAGCTCCTCCCCAAATTCCCCGCACGCAGTGTTGTCAGAGCAGCTGGATACGGCTGTCAGCTGATCAATAAGATACTGACAATCCTATCAGCGAGGATTAGACATAATTCGGAGGGATATATTCTGTAATCCCAGCTTTTCAAGACGCGTGACAACTATATAATACAGCAGAAGTAAAGGAACCAGAAAACGACATCCACAGAGGCTGGTTTTTTGGTAGAGGGCAGCAGCTGGTGCATCGCATTCTCAGGCTCGCAGCTGATGCTCCGAGGGTGCAGCCAGGCGTCTTCATGCGGTCGGTTACAGGGTCGGGGTCTGATGGACACAGTGCCATGCAGGTAAGAAATAAAAATGCACTACGCCCTGGATCCGAGCGTGGTGACATTCGAAACCACGATCCCGATTCAAATCAAAGTGCCTCGTCTTTATGAAAAGCAGAGGTCAGCTCTGAGTGTATTATTAAAATACACTTTTTTTGGTGCACAAGTTTTTTTGCAGAGTTGGGGACAATGCAAAAAAAAAAAGAATAAACATACCTATAATTGCTTCTACGATAGGAATTGCACATGTGGAGAGGAAGGAGCACAGCGGTGAGCACTGGGACTTTGATCTCGACCTGCACCTATGCACTGCGTATCAGACCCCGGGCAGTGGAGGCTTACTCCTCCACTGTTCTCCCAGCAACGTGCTGCAAGTGGTAGCTCAAACACCGTGCCTGACCTTGTCTAAGCATTGATTAAAACACACATGGGAGGGAGAGGGTGAGGGCGGCTCATTCACAACTCTTCATACCGGGTTTGGGTCACCCAAGCTTTCAGTTTGCTTCTAAAGGAACAGGTTAGGGCTTGCACTGATGAAGCGACAATGCAGAGAGTGCTGGCGGGATATGCAGGAGCACGAAGGGCTGTGAGCACTAGCGAGCCTCTCCCCCACCTTTGCAAGAGAACCAGACTGCTGATGGCAAGGCGAGACCGAATGTGGCGCTGTGGTTGGTTGCTAGCCTCACATTCTCTTCTTTCTCAACATGCAGCTTTGGTTTTTAAGCTTTGTGTGTGTGCTATGAGACATGCATAAATAAAAATGAGTGGTGTCAGGTAATTATCACAGCAATCGTGATATCCTGACGTAATACCTCAACAAATCAGGGGAAGCTTTTCCTTTTGGAGAACATGGAGTGAAGAATATGAAAATTGCCTATATAATGCTGCCACAGGGATGCCTCTCCAATCATTTTATCAGCAAAAAGGAAGCAGTGTCTGCTGGTAACAGCTAAAGATCACGCTCTAATTTTAGCAGTTGCAGTTAACTCATTCCCAATGGAGTTGCACTTACCGTGAGAAGGTTTCTAACTGCTTCAGCACTGAAAGGAAACAAGCATCGAGTCATTCAACTGCAGTTCTAGATGCAAATATGCTTTTTGGCCCACGAAGGGAAAGCATATGGAATCTGCTGCTATAATTCATTCAGCCAAACATTTCCTCACATTTCTTATAATGCAAATGCTGAAAAAAATCTTCCATTTTCCACTCGGTGTTTTAGCTGTCCCTATACAAGCATGACCATTAACATGCACGTTGTTCTGTCACAGACCGACCGTGTGTATAGGGACTGTATGCACACCACATACCTTGAATCGGTAAGAAACATTTTAACCAACAGACACATTTCCCTTGACATCCAACAGCTCTATTATTCATTTTATTATTGGATGATTATTATATCTTATATAACTCAAGAGATACTAAGCTGATATATTACATTTTTATTTAACTTCAGGACAGCATAACATGAACTGTCCTGTTTTTTCAATTATTATTCAACTCCCAGAATGGTGATTCAGTACAAAGAATTAAATATCGCACCGCACAGCATTAACCTCTACTACAGCCTGTGATAGAATCCACATCATGGCCAGTCAACAAAAGGGGAATAAAACCCAAAAGGTTTCCTTAGAGCAAAGCTGATTTAGTACCATGTTCTAAACAAAATTCTTTTAGAGTTATGAGAGTTCTGGTTGATCCTAACGCATGCACTTAATGCTAGGAGAATCCTGGCAGCTAATATCTAAGTATATTAAAAAGAAGTAAGGAGGCTGCCTTGGTGAGCAGTGATAAATACAAGGCTCTGTAAGGAGTGATTTTTCAATGAGTTGTGTAAACGGATTTGCACTTTAGAATAAAATCTTGAGCACCTTATTTCGCAGCAGGGAATGAGAATTCCTTTTTCATTCAAAAAGGGTAAGAACAAAGAAAAATACAAAATGTTAGATCTCACAAAGGTCATCGCCAAATAATGATGTAGCGTCAAGGTAAGTCTTCTGCAACTGTCACCTTGTTTTCTGCCTAGATTAATCCCTGCCATGAGCCTGTGACTGAGCAGAGGTGTGGAAGTCCCCAGTGAGCTGGACTCACACCGGCGTCACGAAGAGCTCAAATGGAGAGCACGGCCTGTCACTAGAGATGAAACAGCAAAACTGGGGACTGCTGTATTTACTGGCAAAATTCACTGAGCATGCTCATAGGTACTGAGGGAGGGGAGCTACATAGCTACATCTATAAAGATCAACCAAGAAGTTCATACGGGTGAGTCGTTCACAGCACTAATATGTAGGCAGATGCAAACTCCCTCTGACCCTTCCCCAGACTGGCCAGGGGCTGTTAAGGACTGGGGCTCAGCAGCCCAGCTTTATTTTTTTTTTTTATTTTCACTGCTTTGAGTAGTTAGTTCCCTGTTCACCCATTGCTACAAGTATCTTGATCTGAACCATTAGATATGTAATAGTTATCTTCACAGAAATGATTGCAGCTTAAATTCAGAGGGGGTAAGCATGATGATAATCTCTTTAAAAACATCTTTAAAATGGAGCTACAGGCATAAATACATATATCCACCTTAGCTATTGGTATGTAACAGAATTTAGAATGCCCCTGTGCATCTACGGCTTGGTTAGCATGAAACAAACTGGCACCTCATTTAGTTTAGCAACAATAATATTATCTTTTCTTCCCCTCAGCTAATATCAACTGACTTTTGTAGTATAATTGTTTTAGCTGAATGTCTGAGAAGATTTACCCTCTAGAATCCCTATCTGATGTTTTACAGAAATATGCATCTTAAACCTTAATTCACTGCACAAACAAAAATATTTTAGGATGAAGAAACAAAAATTGTTAGGGACTGAGGCAAACAAAGTATTACACTGTAAAAATATTTCCCTTTTGCAGGCTGTAATTTTTCCTTTTGCTGTCATCAGCACGTGTTTGTCCTACATGTATTTTTAATGACCAAACACTCAGGATAAAACAGACTGGATCCTGATGCAGCGTGAAACAAGTGCCCTAAAAACCAGTTCTTATCTTGACTCAAATGGGGTGATTATTTCTGAGCTGGGTGTTCAGAACATATTTAAACACTTAGTGGCTGCAAACTGGCAGGACTGGATGATTTTTTTTTTCATCTATGACAGGGCTGGATAAATCAGCTTTTTCACAAGCATCTCCTCCCTGGGTACCTCCTCCCACTGCAATTATACCGCATTCGGCTCTGACAGGGTGGGCTCAGCTAGGTGGGCTCCTGTCCCTGGGCAGGCTGGCTGTCAGGGGCTCGTGTCTATTCCCTCTTCCTCCTCCCTTCCCCAAAGAGCTGAGGATATAACTATCTCGTGCATCAATGCTTTCCTAGCAGCACAACCAGGCAGTGCTTTCCACTTTGAGCTGTAAAGACTGGAGGCAAGTAAGAGCCGAGAGAATAAGCTACACCATCTCTTCTAAGTAATCTTGGAGTAAAGGTGGAGGGGATCAAAGGAAAACATGAGAAAGGAGAGAGCACACCTGGGGTAGGGAAGGAATCAACGGGATGGGACAGGAAAAAAGAAAAAAGGGAAATCCCTGTGAGAGAGAAGGAAGAGATCTCATGCGAAATGGAGTTTCGAAGGATGAGAAGTTGCTGTCTCCCATTAGTCACGGTTTTGAAGATCACCACAAGCGAGGCACTAGTACTCCCTGTGTGTTGCTGTCACAGCAGGAAGGTGCAGGCATACATACTGGCATCAGAGCTACGGGGTTAGATCTTCTCAGACTGGGAACTGGGGGTGCTCAACCACACCAGTCCTTGAGCATTCCCTGCTGTGCCCTGGCCAGAGGGAGGCAGCACGACATCCGCAGGCACCTCCTCGTTGGAGGGAGCACCACTGAGGTCTAACTGCCCGATGTGCCCCGTACCAGGAGATGTCAAACGTTACTCTTTAAACTTAACGATGTGAAGAGCAGCAGCACATGCAGGTTCCTGAGGACTAAGGCCCTTGTTCACCCACCACTGTGGGTGCGGAGGGGGAGACAAATTCCGCCTTGTTGCCTGACCCGGGTACGGTGTCCGCAGCCATGGAAGTGTGTGCGCGTGTGGGGGTAGTTTCCTAGGATGGAATAGGTAGGGCTATCACATTTGAGTGATTTGCTAAGGCAGGACTCATCTCACCATACTTTTAACAATCTAACATCTAATCTAGGCCAGCTGTCTGGGCTACCTCTGAGATCAGAGGGGATAGTCAAACACTGCCAGTGTAGGACTCAACCTTTGACAGACACTTCGCTATAATAATAAAATATTGAAAATGCTAAACCTTTGGAGGGTTACCAGCCTCACTTTGAGGGTATAATCACTAGGGATCAGTCTGATACTAAGCTCTTTGCATCAGACTTGGTGAATGCTATCAATCTGGGCTAGATATCAGAAGCCTAAGAGCTCGTGATCCTCCTACCACTCTCCCTGAATTGTCACATGCCTCATACAGAAGAAAATTAAGTGCCATATTTAATTCATCTTGAAATAACCACCAAACTGTCACGTTCTAGTATTTTGTCTTCTCTAGCTGCATCTACCATAAACTGGACCTGGTGAGCTCTACATTTACCTGTGTTCTTTCTCTTCCCTTCTTTCATTATTTACACTTGTGTTCAACTACCAGCTTTACGAGGCTTGTGAAATAATCACAGAAGCGAGGAGCCATCTGATGTCACCTGCCATAATAATCCTCTTGCTTAAGTAAGATTTAAAAGGTTTTTAAATAACAGGCCCAGCAATCACAGCTTACAAAAACAGACAGTAACCTCTTGTCTTAGTCTGAATTAAATCAGGGAATGGCCAGATCTTAACAGGGGAAGAAAAGAACAGAAGAGCCTCCAGAAAACTAGTGACTCTTCTGTGATATCAAGCTCTATTGTGAAACATAAAACCTCATTAAATTTTCCCACTTAATCTGTAAATGAAAGACTGAAAAAGATTATGATCTTAGTTGCTTTTAAAGGAAATCAATTGCTGGCCTGGAAAAGATGCCACCTCCCATCTATTTCTCTATTGTGTGCTATATATTTTTCAGGTTCTGAAAATTTTAGAGTATAACCTACACTACAGATGCCATTTACATTTTGCTGAGTGATCAGAGGTGCCTTAAACTTCATTTTAAATGAATGACAATTAACAACAATTAAAAAGTTCTAATCTTTGCCACAGAGAAGTAGCCCTGACAGAGTAAGTCTTACTAGTGAAACAATATCGATAATATTAGCATGCAGGAGATGCCAAGATGGATGTACGTTTTGATATAACATCATTAAGCAACCTCAAACAATGATGTCAAAAACCGTTATTCAAATAGAGGAGCAACAACAAGTATGCAGCGAAGCCTCGCTCCCTGCTTAGATGTCATTTCTCTTACCTGGTCTCTTCTGTAGCTAGAAAGAAACCATCATCTGAAGCATCAAGCCAATTTTGCCTCTGTCTCTTGATCACTGGAATGGTGCTTGTCTTAATGGCACTTGCACTGCCTTGCAAGGCCTTACCATTAGTCATATGAACATGGGGAGCAGCATGCTGAAATCATAATAAAAGGGAAAGATACTCGCCTGAGAACAAGCATAATTCTGTTAACTGATTCTGCTGTCAAGGGCAGCCTACACACAGCACCCTGCTCAAAAACCAGCTCGTCTTCCTCAACCAGTAGCTGGGGGTCACATAACACCCTGCGCACAGTGATGTGTTTTATCCACAGGTCTCAAAGCTCTTTACAAACTCAATTAACTAATTAAATAATTGCTAATGCCATTTTATACAAAGAGAAACTGAGGCATCAATCCAATGCCATGAACTAAGCAGTTCCACAACAGAGACCCGTTGACTTTTACGAGACAATTCCTGTTTTCTGAGTAAAACCCCAGCATCCCAACCAAGAAGATATAAGACTTATTTTTTCATCCAAATACGACATTAATCTCATTTTTAAAAATCCATTCTTCGCACATCATAGGTCCATACTCTGCCAGTCTGTCTTTTAAATTAGAAGTCAATGAATGAGGCAAGTGCTTTGGTCCTGCTGCTGTCCTAGACAGAAGCAGGATAACAAAGTTTTGTATCACCGTACCATGGTTTTTAGGTTTACTCACCAGTTATTATATAGTAGAGCTGACTGCAGTATTTCTGCATTCATTTTAACACAGAAAACATTAAACATAAACCGATGCATTCATTTTCCACTAAACCTCTACCTGGAATAATCATGCAACGAGAGCAAGTACTCAGATCTAATGAGAGAAGCTGCCTCCGGAGATATGAAAAGGAAAGAGTAGGAAAAACATTTTCTATATCGTCTGTAGGCGACATTTTGGAAGAATATTCCATGACAAATATATTAATCCTAGAAATTCAAATCTTGTCTCCCACATAACGGATTATCAGCAGGACTAATTAATACTCTATTTCATTAAAACAGAGAGAAGACATACAAAGATGAAAGTCTGCTTACTTTCCCTCACAGGGATCCAACCTCATGTTTTCTTAGGAAGAAGCACTATTTCCTTGGAGAAATACCAGCACTCCGCATTACTGAGAGCATTTCTGTATTACTCCTAAAACGCTCACAACACTGCACGTTCACGGGAGAACCCTCTGATTAGGGAACCAATTCCACAGCCGCTCAGTAAGGATCCACAAAAACTAGCAGATCAGAAACCTGTCTCTTGAATCACGTCAGAAAACCACACCAGCCAAAAATCACAAACCAGGGCCTCCCTTCTGCACAATCCTTACACTCCTACTCAATCCATTATATTCACATTACGCCACATCTTTCAACACACCTGGATCCACACCAATCGCTCCCTCCACTAGGACAAATTTTATGCACTCAAAAAACTCCAGTGCTCATTATTTTAGTTAAAATAGCCGAACAATCTCCTCGGTGATCCCTCCGAACTGACGCAAAACCCCCAAACAACAAAGAGCAACAAGACATCAAATCTCAGTGGGTCACATATAACTCAGAGCTAAGCTATTTTCTTTTGTCTTAGAGACTAACATGGATTATGGTGAAGTTGGTTGTTGTTGCACGCAGGGCTGTAAATCTATCTTTGCAATCCCCTTAAATATTTGCCTATTTTTTCCCATTTTTTCATTCAGTGTGTAGACTGCCGTTTAGTTTTCACACATTCTTTTGTACGGGCATTGGTGGGGAGGAAGAACTAAAAGACATGAAACAAAAGTAATTCTGCTGTTATTTAGAATAAATTCAGGACAAAATACACAGTTTGGATGAAAATAGAAATTAATAAAGTTATGGAAGTGATGATCTTTTAGGGTACAAGTGGAGAGTGCTCAAAAAGTGAGTTAGAGTTCACGTGGAACACATCAGATTCCACACTCATCATTTCATCTGGCAGCTGTCAGTGCTGTATGTTACAGAGGAACATTCAAGGGCTCAAACCGCAGTTTTTGCTCCGCTTCCCCAGGCAGATGTGGGTTTAAGTTGTCAAATATAATGGTTTATATCTTTTTGTCAGGCTCCTTTCTAATACACCGCTGAATATTTCCTTTACTCAAGACAACACACAGGCAAAAAACGTTCAGGAAACATATAAGGTACAAACCCTGTATTTCTTGTGGCATAAACTCTGACGAACAGTTAAGCCCAATGGAAAAAGCACGTGGTTTTCATAATACTTTTTCTCCTGGCAGAGACAGCTGTCATTACTAGTCCCGAATGCCTGTTTTGCCTCCTTTCATTACACCCTTACTCTTATTCCAGGCAAGAGATAACGTGAGAGAAAACGGCGAAGGGTTACAATATAATCTCATTTCTGTTGCATCATATTGGTTAGAATTTGCTCTTTCATTTCCCTTCTCCCCTGGTCCTTTCAAGCTATTTGAAGAAATTAATTACATTTCACTTAAGGGCAGGAGAAAATAAGATCACTGTTCTCCAGTCTGTGCTAGGGACCACATTATCTTTAATTTCCAGTTAATCAAAACAATTGAAGCTCCTGAGTAGAAAATCAGTTCATTAGCTGCTCTCCAAAAAAACTATATATTTACCACTGTGTATAAAAAACGAGCATTCAATGCCACTGTCATACTAATAGCAACACCAAGGGCTACATGAACCTTCATCCAAAGGACTCGTTAAATGCATTTTTTTTGTTTTACGATGATTATTTTAAATTTTCCCCCTCTAACACACAGTTAAAAGGTAACGCAAGCCTCAGGAATACCACCTGTACTACCACAGAAGCTGTATTCATCAAAAACCCTGCATGCAGAAAGCTGCGGTAATTTCACCATAATGCTGCGGTGTGCAATTAGCTGGCGCTTCGATTTTGACTGGGTACATCACCAATAAGCTGCGCTGGGATTTCTGCAATGAACCCACTGGTGTTAGAGTCAGCGTACCAGCGGCAGAGCACAGAGCAGCGCCTGAGCAGAGTCTTTACCCAGGGTTTGCTAACTGCACGTTGGACAAATCCTCCTCCTTTCTTTCAAATTTTTCCTTATCTCAGTCTGGGTACATTCACTGCGATCTCTTGTACCTCTAGGACAAAGTTGTTCTGTGCCCAAAAGACACCTATGAGAAAACCTATCTTGGAGTGCACGTGAAAGAAAAACCTCACGAGGCTGAGGGAGCTCTGGTTCAGGCAATGTCACATCCAATAAAGAACACAAATATTTAAGCCAGCTCAGCGTCATCTCTGGAAAGAGTTTCACCTGCTTAACAGGAGGTCTCCACGCTGCAGACTGAACACCTCCTCAGAGACCTCTAAGACCAAAGGCAATCTTTTCAAGGTCTGCAAAGAGGAGATTATGGGAAGAGCATTTGTTACAGTGTCTTCACAGCTTCACCTGTCCCCTGCTACAACATTTCTCTGGGCCCACCATTCTCAGGTTCTCTCACAGGCTGGGGCACAGCTCCATTTCTGAGAGTGCTGCTCATCACAGCTCACCCGGCAGGGGCACGGATTTCCCCTGTGCATACACAAACCAAAGTCTCATTTTGCAGTGGGCATCTGAGGCACCTCCAGTGCTCAGTGAACACAATAGACCCTTTCATGAAAAAGCTGCATACATTACGAGTTTCTCCCTGTCGAATCTTCTGGAAAGAGCGGCTCAGAGTTGCTAATTCAGTTGTTTTCAATACAAAAAGCACCAGGCATAAGGCTTGGCTGTGCCTGGGGAACAGGAATTAGCTGATGGTATCGCTATACAGGCGTTGTGTGCTGTAGTGGCGGCTACCAGTCCGTCAGTGCTTGGATACTATTCCAAAGACACCTACAAAGATACTCCACAAACACCTTATATTCAAGCAGGAACTTAACATAGCGTCTTCATCACGGAGGGTCAGCCTCCTGTCCTCACTGGACCCCAGAGGAATTTCAAGCACAAGAATATTAAGATGCACGTTGGAAAGCCAAGAGACGAGCCTCGCACCAATTCAGCATCGGGACTGGGATCTCAATCACAGTCAAGGTTCCTCTCTATACATTTCTGAACTTGTACTACACGTAAGTGGCCAAACACTTACTCATTGAGAACCACTGAAGAGTCTAAAAAGATGAAATAAATACGTAACACCAACAGGCATTATGGGTGTAAGAACTCACAGTGCACGGTTAGCCTGTGGCTGAAAGAATGTTTAACTGGACTATCCTAAATTCCTAAGTCAACTTCAGTTTATGATCTCAGACATTTCCCCCATCCTTTCCTTCCCCCCCACCTCTTTCCTTTTCAAAAAGGAAAACATTCCCACTGCCTTAAATTAACATTTTTAAAATTTGTCACATTTCTAAACAAACAAAAAAAAAATCAGATCAAATCAAGCAGAGCAAAAGAAGCTCACGGAGAAAAAAATCTCTAGGAGAAGTCAGGTGTGCTCAGATGATTGGTAATAATTCATATTAATTGGTTCAATGTATTTTGCATTGCCCTAATTATAACAGGCTATATTGTGACACAAGGGTGGAATTACGCCAAGTTTAAATCAGGTATTGATTCTGTTTTGCCACGCCTCAGTTGTTCTTATTTGCAAAGGAATTAGCATTATACCTCTAATAAGCATCAAGGTTTGGAGCTGGTTTTGTTTACTTATTCATGGAGATTTCAGATCAACACAGGAATTACAAAACAGTCTCCACACAGCGCGGAGCCGCAAACTTTGATATTAGCATCTAGGCACACGGTCATTTTGGGTACAGAATTTCATTGAAGAAACCTAAAGGCTATTAAAAAAAAAGATTTTTAAACAATAAATTGTATACAAGAAATTAACCGAACAGTCCACACGAGCTTCACTTCTGAACCTCCCGATTTGCTGTCAGACCTTTCACAGTACACCTAGAACAGACATAACGCTGAAAATCCAAGTCAACGACCTTTCTGTGAAGGGGAATAAAGGACAGCAGTTGACTTCCCAAAGCATCTGCACTAAAATACGACAATGTTTAAAGCCTCTGTTTCATGCTATATAAGCTCAGGATAAACCACGTCTTTAAAAGCAGCATTTTGAAGTAAACATTTATTTATATCAATCATTAATGAAAGACTAACCTAGGCATCCAGCCACAGAATAGGAGGAAATCTATTTTATAGTTAAAACAGAGAATTCCCCTCCTTCCCCCTCTCCTCACACCGACCCTTAAAAAAAATTCTAGCTTTTTATTTTTATGAACAAGAATCTGAAACGATAAAATAGGGAGACGTTGTTTTTAAATACAGAAGAAGAATTCTTGTAACGTTCTCACTACCTGCCCTTCTTTCTCCTTAGCAAAGTGCACTCTGTTCCTCACTGGCTTTAACATAAGCTGGACCTTCAGGTAAATGTCTTACTCAGGTTATTTCACCACCTATAAATGCAGCTGCGAAGGAGCTCAAATACTTCCCCTTGCTAAGACAAAAGCTTTTGTACACCAAAGCGTCCAAGACAGCGTAGGGATTTGTTGCTCCACCTCCACATTTTGACTGACTAAAGATCACACTTCAACTTTTTCTCTGTTACAATATTAACCACAATCAGCCAGAAAACGGGGCTTTATTTCAGAGTAATTATTTATTGCAGTCGTCATTCAAAAGTGGATCTCAGCAGTATTGCTTTACCGAATATTATTATTCTCCAATGTTGTTGTTGTTGTTATTATTTACTGATTATTATTTATTGATTAGATAATCTCGTACTATTTCTAATGCAAGCAACAGTGTATTTTCTGGCTTTACTGACATATTGTACCTACTCACGGGACAGTAGGAAAATTTCCATTAGACATTCAGTTATGCTTTAACTGCAGAGAAGAGCAGATGCATTGTTACAACCTTTTCACACTAAACAGACTATTTTTTAATTGTACTTTTATTTAAGTGCCATAGACGATTACCGCACACTGACTGCAGACCATTAGTCTGAGTGGTCCGAGTTGCCAGCAGAGAGGTTCGCAACACAGGAACCTCAAGAACTCAAGTTGTTTCAAAACCTTTCTCTTATCTCTGTACGGTCTGGCCATATTTTGGTGTGAGAAAACATTTATTAAGGCAAAACGCCCTTTTATCAGGGTCAGATTTGAGAGCTGTTTTGACACATCAATGGAAAAAGAGAGACTGACAAAATACATTATCTTCAGATTAAAATTAACAGGGAAAAAAATAAAGGGAAACAAAGAGTGATGTTTTCACCAGCTTCAGCATTAACCTCTAGCTCTTTTCCTGACACCAATGCAGACTTACAAAGAAATATCGAGACTAGCAGAAGAATAAGCTTCAAAGTAAGCATCTATTTAAACCAAATCCATGACAGACAAGGATTACATCACATCCAGTAGAAAACAGAAACATCACTTTTTCCAGACGTCTCTCTACAATATTGATGTTTGTGGACTGTAGTCCTCACCTATTTATTACCTATTTGCAGTGGATTATTAATGACTGTCGATGATAAAGGCAATGAGTTATATTTACCCTTTGTCCCCTGCTGAA
>NW_010404041.1:72550-92917 GCF_000710305.1 Buceros rhinoceros silvestris | reverse complement strand
CGGAACCCAGCATCTCTGTGGGAAGACACACGCCCCACAAATGCTGTACATACAGAAGAGGTGATAAACTGGAAGGGACACCCTGAAAACCATAGGAATGAAAATAAACAAGCTCACATTCATGTTTTATTCTAAAATTGCCTCGCCTCAAAGAACGTTCTTTGTCCAGAAGGGGATAACTGTCTCCTCAGATACCTACAGGGCAGGCGTGAATCATTCCCAGGCAGAGAGCGCTTCTCTCTATCTGCGTTTTTGTTCAGCCCTTATCTAACTTTTATTAGGAGTCTGAAACAGAGACTGATAAAATTTCACACTCTATAAAAACCCAAGACAGACAATAAATCCATGACATTTTTATGCATAAAACTTTTTAATCTCTTTTCTGAAGATGCTTCTGTCCAAGTATTTCCCTGTTTTGGGGACTATCAAACTCACGGCAAAGTCAAAAACTGGCCTCAGAGGAATGCGATGCAAGAAATTACTCAGGGTATGTTTTGACCTTTAAATGTGCTCTGACACACGTGATAGACACAGAATGCAAGAGATTTTAACAACATTAATTTGATGTAACAACAATAATAAAATCACTTAAGCACAAAACACGCAGAATTGTAACTGTATTTTTCACCCATTCAGACTGACAGCACTGCTACTTCTTAAGCTATTCAACCTCACGTTTTCCCCAAGATTTCCTACAAAAGACTCACTTTATCTCTACAGTGATACTGGACTTTATAAAAAACCATGCCAGCGGCTTCGAATACTATTACATCCGCTTTGTTTCCAAAGGAAATTTTCTGTCTATAGATGGATCGATACCTACAATTTCCTCTATACTTACCATTATCGTTCGTGTCGTATGACCGGACGACTCTGGAAAACAAAAGAACCGCAGCGTATTAGAGTATTGTCTTTACCCACAAAACCCCTGTTTTCTGGTGCTCACCCCAAAGGCTGCGATGCCACTGTTCAGCTGCCACAACGAACATAACAGAAATGCAGAGAGTGGAAAGATTTCGCATGAAACAAGCACAAGAATCATCACTAGTCCTGAAGATACATGGCACACTATAGTATGCTGTTAAGTGCACTCATTTTCTCTTTGCTTAATTATCCTATTCTGCAAGAAAATACAAAAATGGAACTAATTCATAATTCATGTTTCCAGAAGTGGGTTTTTCCATTCTGCTTTTAACATATGGCATCATTTAACATGGAGGACTAGCTCTGCAGAAAAAATACAAATAGTATCAGCACAATTCCATTACTACTCCCATTTGAAAAAGCTTTATCAAACTAGACAACCCATTTTTCTGAGATTTTTGAGATGGATTCTCCATTTGAAATTGACAAAGAATATTGAGAACATCCAGAAATCTTAATTATTCTGTCCCATGTGATAAATGAGGAGTCAGTCAACTGAACTCAGTCATATTTATATAAAATTGCCAAGGAATCACTACTAGGCCAATAGCTACCAGAGAATTCATCTTGCTGTTTAAATTACATTTGCTTATTTTCTTCCTCAAGGATGGAAATCTCACCCTCTTTGGCTTTAAAATGCTACAGTTGTCATATTACAGCCATGTTCTTTTCTGAAGCAGTATAACTTCAGTAACTAGACATCCTCCTAACCAGTTAAGAAACCCGCACAAACATTTGCTGCTGATCTGTAAGATGCAAGATGATGCTACTAACGATCTCACAGACTTGCTCAAAAAATTTGGGTAAAACATCGCCCGCACAAACATTTGCTGCTGATCTGTAAGACACAAGATGATGCTACTAACAATCTCACAGACTTGCTCAAAAATTTGGGTAAAACATCATATCAGGTAGAGGACACAGAAGTCTTAAGAGACAGATATTTAGCAACAGTAGATGCAGTTCTAGGTAAATGTACACAATTCTGCACCAGCAGAGTCTCAAGCCTGCCAGTGAGATAAATAGACAATAATTCCAGGAGGTTAGTTATTTTTGTGGTTCCTATGGGGGTCCCAACAGGCACCAGCCACACGGAATCCTCAAGGGGTTTTATTATTGTTAAAAAATAACTTTGAAGAGATGATTAAAAGGACGTGAGACAGAAACTCTGCACATCTTTCTGAAAAAATGGTAATTACACTTTCAAACTGGTGTTCCTCTTTCATCTTGAGGAGTCATCTTACCCACACTGAAGGTATAGTTCAATCACTGATAGAAACAAAGACAAGCATTTTAAACAGCTCAAAGTATTTAGAAACTTCTGATATTCAGCAGTAATTCCTCTAGCTAATTTACATTTGTGTAAGTCTTCATCCTTAATCATAACTAATTAAAAATATACATACGTATCAATACAGGCATCGATAACTTCTCATTGATAAAGGTTCTGTAACGTGAAAACCTACCTAAAACCACCAATATTTTAGTGGTGAGCTCCCTTTTCCTCTCTTTTTCACATAGAATTTATCATATATAAAAATATATTTAGGTCACCAGACCTCTAGGCAAGTCTTAAAGTGGTAGTATAAAAATTAAATACCGTGACAGTCTGCTGTTTCCTGATACCTCGGTGGATTTGGCATAGCTTTATATGCCAAATCTATAAACACTGCACTTAGTCACGACTGTCCCAAGAGAGAGCAACTCCCTCAAGGGACAAGGGAACAGCCGAGCGTACCTGGAGGCTGTTGGACCGCGTATTTTTGATGAATGCTTTACAGCCGTTAACTTCAGGACACGGCCATACTGATAACCCACTAATAAAACCAAGCGACGAAGTGAAGAAAGATCTGCTGTATTCGTAGAGTAACATCCCCGCGCTGTATCATACCATACAACCATTCGCCGGTTTCGCACTTTTCTTAGCTACTATTGCCGTAGACGCTGATGTACCATCTAAGTGGGCAAACAACTTTGAGAAAGACCTGGGTACATCCATAAATAAGGAGCCAGGGAAAGAACTAGTTAATACGCAGTTTGAAGACACTGTTTAACACACTGCTTAAAGACACAGTCAAAAGATTCTAGGATACAGGGGAGACTATTAATTAAGGTGCCGTTGTTACACAATTTCAACTCTTACATACTCCGATACTCAAATATTCGGGTTTTAGAACTGAGGAGATGCCAACTCCTTCCAGAAAATAATTACACCCTGATCTGGCAGGATTCTCACCGACATTTATGCACGAACACACACACCAGGCAACTCTCTGGAAAACTTTGCTTTTAATTAAGGCAACTAAGGAAGAAAGCCCTTGCTGCCAATTAAAAGGGCAGCCACGCAGCATTCAAAAAGGTGAGCTTTGTGCACACCACGGCAACCCCCACTGCAGCTGGAGGGCAACAGAGCTTAGTCAAAAGCCACACACGTCCTGGTGATCAACAGGACGGAAAACAAAGCTTTGGATTTTCAGTTTTATCTGCCAAGTTTTGGAATGCCTTAGGGAATTTAAATAATCAGGCTCGAATTTCAGTGTAACTGGCACCAGTGGACGCTTGTTTTTTAATCGAGTTCTTACAGCAAATGATTTTTTGCAGGGCAATCACCTGGAACTCGCACTCTCTCGGTAGAAAGGGATCTCCAGGAGATGGAACGATCTCCCCGCTTAGGACCGATGAAGTGCTGGTGAAGTGGGTTACTCCACTTCCAACAGGAATGGTCGGACATCACCAACAAGGGGTTTGGGTGGTATGATGCCAGTAAAGCACAGCAAATGCAACTTCAGTACTGACAAGATGCCTAGAAATTTATTATTGTGGAGAAACTGATGCACCAATGGCAGAAACTGCTTAAGATGCTCGTACGCTCTTTCTACAACTCATACAATACTCTACAATAGTTGTTCCTACTTGAGTTCAAATAAATAAGTGGCAAAAAGATTTTCTCACATCGCAAGATGCTTTTCCAACCATACTGACCAATCCGGGTGTTTCTCCCTGTTTCTGGGCACTAGGAGACTAGAGAATTTCCAACTAAGGCTAAATCAGAAAAAGCCCTCTGCTAAGAGATGGTGCCAATTGCAAATTTATTTCAAGCTCACATATTATTTCCCAGAAATATTAATTTTTTTCCCCTCTTAAGAGATCTTCAAGCCAAAAGGACCACTCCGGTCCGTTTTCTGGCTGTTCATGTGTTATGTTTACATGAGCTAGTCTTTAGTTCTGCTGATAGTCATGTGATATTCAGCCTTCTCTTTTACATTAATGGGATCATCAGCAATACTAGTGGGGGACAGGCGCCCTTTTTCTAAGCCTTCCACAATAAATATGCTTGAAGACAATGTCATTTAGACACGTGGAAAATAAAGGCAGAGAGGCAATAGCAGAGGTGTTTACTCCTAATGACACTCTCATCTTACCATGGTGCATAATAAAAGAACCTTTTCAACTCAGGGTGAAATAAGCTGAGAAAGGAAAACTCTTTCATTATTTCTTCTCCATTTGGGTTATGATATTTTAAATAACCAAATGTATTTGTTTTTTCCTATCGGTTTGTAACAATGGAACAAGTAACATTACATGTTATTTTAGAAGTATTATCAAAAAAATAATAATAAGTACATCTTATAATCATACTAAGAACGAGTTTGACTTAATTTGAGGAGGACCCCTGGTCTCCCAAGACAGAAATTTGAAACACTGCGGCAACAACACACAAGAAAAGCAAAAAGCACACCACCATACAGAGTTATCACAAAGCGTTTTCTGCAGAAGCAGGATCTTCCCAGCTGCGCTGCCTAAGCCCTTTCTGAAGGTGCCTTCCCTATCGCATTATGGACTGGAATTGTTAAGAACTATTGCTCTGCAATCACAGCTTCCAAAAAATAATTAACGTACTTGACAGTAATCATACAAGAAGCACTTTGAAGTGGGAACTCCAGATCTCAAATCCAGAACACGTAATTCATGAGGCAATACACTGCTAATCCTGTTACCCAACAGGCAGGGTTCTCCTTCTGCAACTTAAAAAATACTAGGGGAAGGTAGCGATCCCAGGAATTAGGTTCTGGTTATCTGCACTGCGGTTTAAACGCTAACTTAATTACAGTGTTGTTCCTATTGTTTGCTGTCTGAGGAGGTGAATTATTCTGCCAATCAGGAAAGCCAGCGTTACTGCAACTTCATGCCCACACATTACCTGCACGTAATAAACAGAAATGCTGACTCAGCAGCAGACATGGGCAGTTCACCGTGAAGCGCCCTCTCCTCCACCTGTGATCCTGCATCGCCTGATCTTTCCAAGCCCCGCCAGCTACCGGTTACCAGAAGCAGCTGCTGCACTGGTGACTACAGAGGTACAGCACTACCATCTTCTCATGAGCATGCGTTTCCTTAGCACAACAAAAGGGGAGTGATGATTGGCACGCTGGAAGTGGTGCAAAAAAAAAACCAAACCCTTATTCAATCTCTAGTTGGAAATAAATCAGTTTTGCAAGACGCAGTGAGCCTGAAAACCACAGTTGAAGGGAAATTGTGTTTTGACCTTGGCAAAACGACACCAATCGCTGTCCAATGGACAAAAATAATTTCCTTCTAGTTAACTATTTTTTGTGCAAAGTCACAATGTCATTTGCATCACTGGGGCTGGAGGAACAAAGAGCAAAGTGAGGAGGGATCATCACCTCACTGTAAACAAACTGAAAGAAAAAATTGTTTTAAAATACCAAAATTTAAATAGAGAGGAAAAAATGGCTTGAGACATGAGAACGTGAGATGCAGTAGCGGAGTTCTATAAATGACTGACAATGTCAGCAGTAACACTCCGGGTAATTAAGGCCTGTGTCATTCCCCAGGTACATAATTTGGGCTCTGGAAGATGTCACTAGTTCATCATCCCTAGCATCATCGTTTGTATCCCCGCAAAAGCAAGTGCACATACTGGCCACAGAAAGGCCAGCTTTAGAGCATTTTAGTTTTCCACTAAATATTTAAAACGATTGCTTCCAATCAGACAGTGAGAAAGAGGCTGCTCTTGTGCAAGCTGCAGAAGTCAAAGGTAAAAAGGCTGTTAGATTGATCTCTCGAGGGTCGGAGATGGCTTTAATGACTTTGTATGGTAGCGCAAAGGCAGGACAAGGCTCTTACAAAGCATTTCACCTCCTGACATAAATAAACGCCCTGAGCAGTATCTGTGGGGAAATAACCAAGCGTCATATACACCCTTTCCACAGTCCTCTGCTGCTCCAGTAAATGACAGTAACATACCACCAATTTTTCCACGGGGATTTACTTGCCACGCTCACAGTTCCATCAATACCAGTGCACGTATTTCAGTCAGAGATCTGTAGTCAAATGTTTCAAAACAGTGAAAAATGACAGAGAGCAACTACTCTTGTGCCTGTCACCACAGCAGAACGTCTCCATCTCTACTGTATAATAGTACTGATACCTGGGAAATAGCATCGATAACAACCACCAGACACCTTTGAGGAAAACCAACTCCCTCTGCTGAGAAATTCCATCCTACAGTGAGAACTCCTTCGCTCTTGTGTACTTTCACATAGGGCTGTGTGAAGTTAGTTAAGATGAAGCACACATTAGAATTGTTTTCTCTGTTCCAAGGAAAATGAGGCAGGAAAGGCGCCAGTCTCCCTGCTTTTCAGTTAGGATGTTTACATTTTCAGGGGTTTGGCAAAGAAGAGTCTTAAAACCCCCGTGAAAAAACAGGAGTGAAATACAAGCCTTTCTTCCTTGCTCCTCTCCTCAGTAGCGAATACTATTAGTCATAAGCAGAGAGAAGGGTTCACCGAAACAGCATCTAAGAGAAAAGGTACATTTTTTGGAGGTCCTTCTCCCTTTGCCAATTGCCTGTGTGACTTTATCTTGCCGTGCCAGAGATGTGTGGGTTCCTAGGAAAAGGGACCTGAATATCGCTGTCTCATTCTTAGATACAGCTGCATACGTCAGTATATCCAGGAATCAAATTGGACTGTTGAATCCTCTTGAAGGCATCAAGACATCTCAGCCTGAGATACAGCATTAAAGGTCTGGGCAGAGGAAGAGAGGCGAAAGACCAGGGCCGTTGATTAAAGCCTCTTCAGCAATGAACACCCGGTTCTCCGATTTGTGCCCACAAGTCATGAAAATGGTATCAACAGGCATAGCTTGATTTCTGTACCTCTTTAGTGACACCAGTATCTTGGACATCCTGTGGATATTCTGGTTCTGAGGCATGCAGAAGTGAGGAAGTGCCTGCGAGCTGACAGAGAATATACTCGTGTAAAATACCTCTACCTGATCTTTCCAAATATTATCAGGAAAATTATCATTACTCACCCTACCAAAACAACAGCCTGACGTGAAACTCGACTACTTCGATGTACTGTTGCTCACAGCTAAGCAGCTTGTGGGTGAGAGTAATTGCTCAGAATGATTTCAGACACTGTAATTTAGAGCTCAGATTCAAAATATCTACAAAGCACTGTACAGTCACACCTAAATCTTCCCGTCATCGATCCAGTCTTAAAATTGGATACACCTAACATTCCGCCACGCTGTGATTTTCCGAAGACAGTGTTTTCCCATTTGAAAGAGACTGTCTTCACCGCTGAGGACCACTTAAATCTCTTGTGTTCATCCTCAGCAGCAATGGAACTCCTGCATCTCAGAGCACTTAAAAGCACCAGCATGCATATTACATGAAAACACCCTAAAGTACTGAGATATTTTTTTTTTCCCCAGAATGGAAAAAAAACTTCCTGGCATTTTTCAGTCCATTCTACGGAATGTGAGATTTGCTATTGTTTGAAAATAAAGACCATCCAGAAGGCAGCTTCCTCCTACAATAAAGGACACAAACAGCAGCAGCATCTTTCAGTCCGGTTGCAACACCCAAGGCTCAAGCAGTGCCATTTCACTGATGGCTCTGCCCTATACACCGGTTCATGTGTACACCTACAACTATCTCTGTCAGCCAACAGCGACTGACACTCAGGTCAATCAATAGCGAGATATCAGGGTACACCCCCATCATTTATGGAGAGAGAAATTAGTTCCATTGTCATTCTTGATAAAGATCAAGCAATAGCAGACAGAAATGACAGACTCCCTCACCCCTCTTAGTTGCACCAGACTCTTGCTGGAAGAGCATCCATGGAAAAATGAAAGGGAATCTTGTGCTGCCTTGGCCAAAACCAAGACGCTCAAGCCAACATAAAGACTTCTCTAAGAAATGCTAACCGTGTTCTTGGTTATTACTCTTTAAAGCATTAAAACAAATATTAATGATGTTTCCCATAATCTTCCCCCACTCCCCCAAGCAGGCATAACAAAGTGCCACTGCTGTGTTATATAGCTTTATTTCTGAGCCAATAATTACCTTGTTAATAACAAATTCTGTCAAAATATGGCACTCAACTCGCCTAGACAGTAAAACCGACTTTCAATACGTCAATCTAAATATGTATTTGCACAAGGCTAAGTGACATTTACTCGAATGCTGTAAATTATTGTATATCTTAAGTAAACATATTTATACGGCTTCTTTACAACAAATTTCTAATACTGTTGGAAAAAAGCAAACCTGACCATGCAGACATTTCCATGTTGATAACATTATGAAAACAGCAAGAGAGAAGGCTGGCTGTGAGCCCACTGCGCTGCTTTTGCTTGCTGCTTTCATCAAAGCGTGCACTGAAAGGCAGAGCATTTCAGCACCTCTATTCAGCCTTTCTGGAGACTGTTAATTGACACAGCACAATAAACCCTGCAACGGTCAATAATATTTTGGACCCAAACCAGCTTTTTAGTATATTTATAACCACATGAAAAAACTCTGGAGGTTGCCAAAACCTTTCACTGCACAAATAGCGCAGCACGGCCAGTGCAGTGACAGAGAAACCACCGTTTCCCAACTTGATCTGATCCCTGAGTTTCTGCTGTGTGCTGGAGAGAAGCTGGATAAATTACAGCCAAAAAGAAAGTATTTTATAGTTACCAATAATTAGAGAAGCACTTAAATGGTAAATATTAAAAATATACATTTTTTGCAGTGCAAACACACAGTATCCTGCTGGACTCTCCTCTTGGACATGATGTGAAATTGTTGACAGTTCCAGTTGAAAATCTTTCTATTTGGTGGTGATTTTTACAAAAATAAAATGAGTAATACAGTCACTTTTCAGAACAAAAAATAAAGATTATTTGAGGAAAAACTAGCCTTTCCCACAGATTTCCACCACATTTCTGCACAGTTTCGTCCCTGCTCTCCATGTGCACCATACCCTAATGAAGTGGCTGGGTACACCAGGCTTAAACATCACCTCTGGTGCTGCACAGTGCACAGGAAAAGCCTCTCCTGCACCTCTGTGACGCCGCTTTTGCTTCCTCCTCTGCAAGTGGTCTAAGTGCAGGGGCAGTTGCTTTCTAAGGAGCTCCTACCTTCCACCAGTCCTTATGGCCAACAATTCTTGTTTTAACTGACTCTGTCACACTGGTCTAGGGATGCAAGATGCCAGAAACTACTTCCCCTCTATTACAAACCACACAGTTGAGAATCCAGACCACGCGCGTTCAGAGTTCCAGGCTAGCAGCGAGACTGGCTGTGGAAACTCGCGGGTCCAGTATGTGTCAAGCACTTTCGCACAGAGCAATTCAAAAGGTCCTGCATCTCTCTACAAAATATTTCTCCAAATAAAAATGCAATGCAATAAGCCAAAATAAATCACCTACATTTTACATTTCTGTCAGTCTGCACCCCCTTACTTAATGTCATCTCAGGTGCACAGAGAAATTTTGCAATTCAGACTTAAAGAATACCTCTGTTCTATTCCTTCACATACCATCAAGACCGTTATGATGGCTGTAGTTTCTCTTTCCCAAAATACTTAATGAAGAGTGGTTGGAGGGTGCCAGCAGTCGTTTTGCACTTGGACTTTGAAGGCTTGGCGTTGACCTGATTACATTGGGTTTCACTGCAGGATGAATCTCTGTTTGATACAAAAAGAGAGAGAGAAATTATACGTTCTTGATTTAAAATATAAATGAAAATAGTCTATTTAAATTTACATTTCAATTTCCAGTAAAAGGAAATACAGTTTGTTCTCTGTGTGTTTACAGGGCCTGGAATAACAACTCAAACACAATTCTTCATACCTACAGTTCCTCCAAGTAAGAAAGATTTATTTCACTTTAGATTGCCCAGTGCTATGGTGTAGATGCGGAAGGATTTCAGAGATGGAAGGGATAATACAAATCAATCTGAAACAGGTCTGTGTTTACATTTTCCTGCCCTTTCGAGGTTTATATTGGAGCTACACGCCTACACATATTTTAGCAAGCAAATAAAGGCATTTTATTGTAGTGAAATCACCTCAATTCAGTATTTCCTGTCACAATAAGTTCCCAAACACGAGTCATCAGGTGCAAGAGTCAGGGGCCAGCTGCAGCAGGGATCTGAAGCTAGAACTACCCCAAAACTGCAACAGGAACACAAAAATCGTGAAGACTGCATTGAGTTCTCCAGGTACTGTCTGACTCGCACACAGAGCCATTACCGGGAGCTGCAAACATCCCAGACTATCTAATACGGATCACGGAGCAGCATTATTTTGGAGCAGGAGGAAGAAAGGCGGGTAAGAGGCAGTGAAACGCATCTGGCCAGCACACTTCAGGGTGGCAGCTGCTGTGCTGGCCAAAAGCTGATGCAGCTGCATGGAAATCTCAGTTATCTGCCAGTTAAAAGTGGCTTGTTCTTTGCCAGGAACTTGCTGAACCAATTAACTTATTCCCACCACGCATTTGGGTTCAAAATGCCACCCGTCTGTACCTCCTTTGACAGCCCTGAATTTGCGAGGGAAGTCAGCCAGCCCGAGGGCAGGTCCCCATCCCCCTGACACAGCCACAGGGCACCAGCCCAGCTTGCAGGTGGTGATGGATGGCCATCTGACTTCCCACCAAGCAGAAGGGACCTCTGAGCCGAGAGCCTGAGGGCAGAGGGGCTGGGACACAGATCAGAAGAGTCAGCTGCCCGAGGGAAGGAAGATCAGAAGAGAAAGATCAAGTACTTTTTCATTTGTAGCCCAGGTCTGCACCTCTTGAAGGGCCTTTGTGTTTTTCTGCTCACCCACACCAACTATTTCCACTTTTGAGAAGACTTTGCTCAGTTGTTTGGTCAGAGCTGGCAATTCTACTCTTAAAGCACGAACACCCTCGTCCAAGATGCTTCAAGAGGGTCAGACAAGAAGGAGCAGAGTAGGGTCGTGCATGGGTAGGTGCAGGAAGAGCCCAGAGCCAGGGTACAGGTCACTGCATCAGGGCAGTGCAGCAGATGCGGGTGTGCACATAAGCGCTGCGTTGAAGTCACCGATCTTCTCACCACCTCCTTAAACGAGGACATTTTACTGCTGTTCTCTGCAGCACTCATCTGCTGTTCCTAAAACCGAGTTCAGGAACACCAAGCACCCAGCAGACTTCATGGCACACCCAGCTCTTCATGCTGGAGAGAACAAGCAGCTATTTTGGTGTTTTACTAGAATGGGAACAGAGACGTGCTTAATGTTATGGCCCACTGATGGCTAAAGCAAAAACTAAAATGGAAATAGAAAGGTTTGTGCTGTTTGCTGAAGACAAGTGGAATTTGGACTCTAAAACGCTCATTTGTCAATCTTTTCCAATTTTCTGAAGGAACCGGTTAATTTTCAGGGCTAACACCACCAAAATATTATTTGCCAAAGAGCTCCAGCAGCAACCACAATAATCCCATCAGCTGCATCAACATACGAAAACTCACAAACTTCACCTACAGCATATAGGAACTGTCATTTTGTATCTTCAGCTCTCCCTTTCGGTTCTAGAAACAAACTTAATTAAGCAGTCAGGACCACCCCTCAGTGGGCTGAGTCCCTCCTGTGGGGTCTTTGTACCTTACGCTCACTTGTCGTCTACGTACGGGACTTGCTTAAAATCCTTCCATGCTTTAAATCAGCTTTCTACTGCTGACTCTCTCTCTTTCTAGCTAGCAACTTCATCACACCCAAGAAGGGTAATGAGGCATTTCGTTTTCTTTTTATATCATCCCATCACCTTATTGTATTATGGAATAACAGTAATTAGGGATCTTTTAATTTCTGCTGCTCTTAACCTTGTTTTATTGCCCAATCTTCACTGAAAATCTCACTACCTGCACCTTCTGCTAACTCAAGACAACTCTAACATCCAAATAACCCAAATTATCCTGTTACTCACACAACAAATAACCAGCTGGCCAAATTCAGACTGCATGATAAATTCTGAAATACAAATAGAACTTGAACAACATATTAGGAGCCCTTTTTATAAGACCAGGTTGCTATCGCAAACAGGTAAATCGCAATAACAACTCTGAAAAGTTCTCCCATCTCCACTGATGTCACTAGGGTAAAAAAAAAAAATCCAAAGCAAACAAAGAAAAGTTGAAGTCTCCTGCAGAGTCACTTAAATAAACCATCCTGGATTCCAGAGGTGCTTAAGCAGCTGCACCTCTCTCATCTCCTCTCCTCAGCACGCATCCCCAGCCTGGTTTCCTCGTAACCAGCAGGTAATACAGGACATTAATTAGCCAAGGGTTCACCTCAGGGGGGTGTTTGGTAAGCACAGAGATGACTGAAGAGATTACAGGGAATTAGGCCCGGCTCTCTAGAGGACAAAGCCTGCTTTCTACGCTTAACCTACCTCTCACCTGTGGAACTAGCAGCCAAGAAGAACAGGGATAAAGGGAAGCGATGACACATTTGCCTTCACTGTCGTGAGATCCTTCACTTCCCAGCCAGCCAAATGCTAAGTGGACTCCACAGAGAGCTGCTATTTTTTAACGCTGTCAATCATCTTCTACAAACCCTTCACCTCAGCACACGTAGTGCTGTCCGACACCGTTCATCCATTCACCCCCAGTGCACCTACTCTGCTCCCACAGATTTCAAGGCAACCTCTCATTGACTAAATAACACAGACCTCATTAACAAAATAACATAAATAATGTCGACTAACTGTCTTGGAGGATTACACACGCTGGGCTGCTTGTAGAAAATTGCCACTGGCTTTTCTCTTAAACTCCAGGGCAGAAGGAAGCAAAATTCAGTGAGAGCGGGCATTAATTCTTCATTATTGGAAGTTTGGATTTTGTTCAAATTCTGGAAGAACAGTTGTAACTACATTAATAGGCGATTTCTACTTCAGTAAGTCAAGAGACTGTTATTGTTTACTTAGTTCTAGTACAAAAAACTCCTGCTTGAAACTTTGAGCACAACTTCCAGACAGCTCTACCCTCAGCTACACTTTCTGTAGATTAGGATTAATACACCGCAGAATTATTCAGCGTGTCTCTGATTGATGGACTAACAGAAAGTCTCTGGGGTGTCTCAACTGTTACGTGACCGTGCAAATACTCCATAGTCTGTGGTGGTTCCTTGCAGAGAAGATGGTTTTCAATTTTTTCAATAAGGAATCACAAATACTAGAATTTCTCCTCTCCCTGTTCTCTTATGTGAGTTCACTGTCCTCTTGGCTGTGATCTCAGTACAGATTTCATCACATCTTTTAAAATTACGTCATCAAATTAAAAGACCAGTGTCTCAGAGTGGCTGAGGTTCCCTTTTAAGAACACAGGAGCATTACAAGTGGATTCAAGGTCACAGCAGAGCAGCATTAAACAACTGAGGATCTCCCCTTTGAGCGCTGCTTATTTTAAGACTATTTTTCACGTTCTAAATCACGTCAGGCTTCACTCTGTCATTTTAAACCAGCATCGGAAAGCTGCCTGCCTACATCCTGCAAGTTCAGTCATGCAGCTTTGCAACTGAGAGTGGACCAGAATTCTTATTCATCTCTTAACCTTACAGTTTTCTTGTTACTAAAAGCTTAGATCTCTCTTTTAAGTATCAGTACACAACTGGACGCTCATTTGCTTCGTTACTCTCTGGAGGCAGATACGCACCTAAATACCCAATGATACATGACAGCGGTTTTCTGGTGCTCTTTATCTTCAGAGGATTTCCAGCAAGTTCACAATGTCGATCTGCATCTGAGAATTTTAAAGAATAAAACTTGTAAAGCCGTTACAAATACAATTAGGACACACCAACCAGCTTCTGACTTGCATTTTTACCACAAATTTCTTTTTTTCTTGTAGCTAGCACATATTCCTGTTTTTTCCATCAACAGTAATAATATTTAAAGGCAGGCCATGTTCTCATTCATGCAAGTGCTTGCGCAGGTTTTTGGAGACAGCGAGGCAAATGAAACAGATGAAAACATGAGTACTAGGACAAAAGCAGCTCTGGCTATTAAAAATAATTTACATTGAATTCTTCATTGTTTTCTACAAGCTTGTCTGGCTCTAAATGGGGTAATACAGAGGTAAGAAGGATTTAACCCTGGGACTGACGATTTCTGTTACACCTTACTCCTGTGGTACAGTGATTCGTATAATTCTTAAAATGTAGCATCCTGCAAAGTAAATGAAAATAAACAGTCCAGTAACTACCTTAATGTGATGGTACGACTGTGACCTCACACCTTTAAAGGCACCGTGAACACACAAGCAGAGAATCCATCCGAATGCCCCAAACATCAAGTGTTACTACGAAGAGGTTCAGGCTCAGGCAGCGGAGTCAGGTCAACCCAGGGCAAAAATAAACCAGACACCAAAACCGACTGGAATTATACCCTCTTTTTCCTTGAACTACTCAATGGTTGGGTTATCTGTCTTCTAACAGCAGATAAGCAATCCCCACTGTGTGGATCTACAACTCTCTGACGGAATTACTCCTCACATATACGTACCTACACATACACCTTTCCGGTACGGGTTTCATGTATGCACTTTCTAACAAGCTTTACGGGGGATAGATATTATAAATAGATGTTAATAACTGTAACTGCACTTTGTCTCCGCCTCGTGTTTTACCCGAGTGTTCCTGTTCGCTTCACTCCAGCGCTCCGGATGGTGTGTGTAGTTGCACAAAGAGGGTGAGACACTACACAGAACAATTTACAGTCTGTGTATTTTCTGTCTAGCTCTGTGTAAAAACTGTATAGGTCACAAAACCACAGCAATGACCAAAAAAGTATTTCGGTATGTTCACCGATGTTTTCAATGCATCAGAAAATGCACAACTTAGATCAATATATTAAGGAATCTAATGGAAATTCTGGAAATGCCAGCTGGTATCTGGGCAGCCCCGAAGTTCCATGGCCCCAATGCTGAGTACAGAAAGTACTTTATTATTTTATCTTAATAACAAAATACACTGTTCTCAGTGAAAAAAGAAAAAAAAGCACTGAATCTGGTGCCTGGAATATTTTTAATATTCCACAACACTTGAAATATTTTCAGTGATAGAGTAGAACAATGTGTCTCCACTGTCTCCCTGAGTAAACTAAGCACAGACTACACAGTAAGTATTTTATAGTTACTTTGGGAACAGCAAAGCATCGCCTAAGTAGTAATTAACATGAAAATTTTCCATCTACATGTCTTCACTATAAAAAAAGACATAAACTTCTGGTGAGATATTAATATGCTGACTGAGAATACAGACTGCAAAGGGAGCACAATCCCCATGCCTGAGGCAAAGCGTGTTCAAAGGTATTCCAAAGCACACCTATCTACTAAACCAGGTAAATATCTTTAACCGCAGCAAATGTTAATCCACAATATGGTACTCCCATAAAAAGAATAATAAAGTTTATGATCTTTATGCACGACACAGAGAAAAGCACAAAAGTTTAGGTCATGCACTGATCTCAAGTGTAAAACCACAGAATAAAATTTAGGAAGTTGTCAAAAGCAAAATTAAAAACAAGCCCTAAAATCAGATACGGGCATCCGAACAAAAGCACACAAAAGTTTAGGTCATGCACTGATCTCAAGTGTAAAACCACAGAATAAAATTTAGGAAGTTGTCAAAAGCAAAATTAAAAACAAGCCCTAAAATCAGATACGGGCATCCGAACAAACAATAAAAATCTTAGTAGATTAGCCAAATAGCAGAAGCTATGAGAAAAAAAAAATTAAAGAGGAGGATTGTATTTGATAGTGCATTTTTTCAAACATCAAAAACAGTGTGCGAGTCCATGTAGCAACAGGAGATGATCGTGGTGTGAGGGAAACGTGCAGTAAAGACAAGGTCATGGCAGAAAAGCTGCCTGCGCTCTGTGCACTGTGTGCACTGCAGAGGAACTTAGAGCAGCTCATGTCCAAAAAGCCTTTCCTGAGAAAAGCACTGAAGTGTCCATAGCAAATATTCCAAACCAAACTGGCTAGTGAATGGAAACAAGTCACCAGGACCAGGTGGAATTGATCCAAACAAACTGCTGAGCACATATACTGGTGTTTAACTAGTGCTTGAACCGGTCTCGGTTCAAGAGAGCACAACCACAGCAAATGTGGCAACGTTCTTCAGTAAGTAGGTCTGCAGACGGGCAAAAGGGTTGAACTATTAATAGAGGCATTCAGTTAAATACGGAAACATCAAGGGAGCCAACACAGACCTCGGAAAGGGAAAACAAGTTTAATGTGTTCACGTTATTCAGCAGCGTGTCCTTGCAACAAGGACGACTGGGGCCTTACCAGCACAAGCGCAGCCAGCAGAGCGAGGGAGGGAACCCTTCCCCCTGGCCCCTGCGAAACCACGTCCAGACCCTGTGTTGACTCCTGGGATCCCCACTACGAAAGATACGGGACATAGCACAGCAAGTCCAGCTACTGGGGAGCCACCAAGCTGTTTGGCGGCTGGAGTACAGGACATACATGGAGAGCCTGAAGGAACTGGGCCTGGCTAGTGCCAAGATGAGAAGGTCAAGAGGAGACCTGATTGCCACCTGTAACAGCAGAGCATAGAGAGGAGCAAGCCAGACCCTTCTTGGGAGGTACATAGTGATAGGACAACCTACTGTTGCTGTCTGTGGCAACTGATGCAAGCTGCGAGGTTCTTGTTAGATGTAAGCAAAAGATGATCTACTGTGAGGCTGATCCAACACTGGAACAGGTGCCCAGAGAAGCCATGGAGTCTCCATCCTTGGAGATACAACAATCTCATCTGGACAAAAGGCCCATGAGTACATGAACTTTATGCAGGGGGTGGGATTAGAGAACTCCAGCAGACTCCTCCGACCTGCGTGTCCCATAAACCAGTGATTGAAAGCGTCATGGGTCTGCCAGGATCCTCTGAAGGAACCCTTGACGTGTACACGTGAGCTGATCTAGCACCAACTTGGCATTTCAACTCACTTTTAACAAGCTATCACCACTGTATCCAGCTGTTACAGGGTAAAAGATTTCAGGGATTAGCCCCTGATTAAAATTAATTGTCTATGTAATCCCCAAAGGATCTGCACTGTTCATGTAAAAGATCAGGAAAAGAGGTGACTAGAGTTTAAGTTTCCTGGTAAGAAATTACTGAGTGCAATCAAAGCTAAAACTGACTGCAAAGGATACAGCAGCATCAAGCAATACCTGTAAATTAATTCTTAAGGAGTAAAATGACTGTAGCATACAGATCTAACAAGGGGTTCTACACACCAGCATGCAGAAGAGAATTCAAGAGGTGACAACAGCTTTCTCAAAATATCTAGACAGTACTAAAGACAGGTCACTTGGAATTAAAATCAGAATACTAGAAATTACGATAGGAAAAGTGAAAACGTGACTCTGTATGCAGACACTCTGTATGCAGACTCTCTGCACCTTCAAGTATAATTTGAAGCACCATAACCCTAAAAAGGATACAGCACAATTTGGAGAACTCCTGGGAACAACATTAAAACCACAGTGTGAAATGGATTCTGTGAGGTTTTAAACAGACCAAGCTCTTAACCTAGAAAAGTGTTGGCCGTTGGGGGTATTACAGAGGTCAGTGAAATCAGGAACGTTACGGAGAAGACAATACCAAATAAGGTTTGTTCTTTTAGATCTGAAAGGTTTTTTTTTTCATTAATTTCTTTTAAAACTGGATTTGTAGGTCTCAAGCTTAGAGAGACTCTCACTGGAGAGTGATTTCTCTGACATTCCATCATGTCTCTATCAAAATGCAGGTTATCTAATGAATACACTGCTCTGTGCACTCCTGAATTGTACTCTCCTTAGAAACTTCAGGAAAAAAGCATGTCCTTTCAATTATTTTACTGGCGACTAAAATCTGGCACAAACTGTAAAGATAACAGTAGAGAAAACACTTTCATCGTAGCTGCAGCCAGCAGATCTTCTGTATCTATCACAATCAAGGGTGTAAAACCTGTTGGTGAAACAACACCCATAAACGTTACTTGGGTCAGACGAGCAGGTAGTTCGATGTCAGTACAACACAGGCTGTGTGCTTACAAAGGAACATTCTGCATATTCTACTTCATTTTCCCTTGTCTTTTGTTTTATCGAACCAGACTATAACAGGCACTGCGAACCAAACTCGTCATTACATCTGCAGATTTAAAGGTACGTTAAGTTTCGATCATGAACACTACACCACTTCCAGGTAACGCTCTCTCTACATATATCATACAAACAATGTACTACCACCCACTGAAAACACTTTGACAATCACATCTACACAGAGTGCAGCTACCCAAATTTAAATCACTGTAATTAATACATATATTTATATTGATAAAACTATATCTGAGCAGGAGAAAAAAAACCCTCAGCAATCTTCCTGTGCTGAAGTATTAAGGTTCACGGACGCGTGGCTCGCTGCCACACAGGTATCAACATGCTTGTACGCTGGAAACAGATCCCATCTTGTCAGGGACTGTGTGGAGAAGAGACCTTCCAGACACAGGACAGAGTTTCACTTAACTTCCTAAAACACAGGCAATAGAAAAATGAAGAAATTTTGCCTAATTTAGGCCATGGGAATTTCCTCTGACTGAACAATTTGACAATTCTTACAATTCCTGAAAAATCCATTGGAGAAGCTTATTGTCAACCACCACAGCAAGTTATCTTCAGGCAGAACAAAGTCTGACAGTTCCACAGTGGGTTGTACTCCTGGCAGGAGATGCCTCGATCTCCTGGTGACCATCCCCAGATTGAACCGGGAGGTACATTCATCATCTCCACTACCTCCTGCTGGCATCCGAGCAGGGGTCATGCTATATGGTTCACTAATGAGAAGAATCTAATTCTCTGCACTAACTGAAGGAACGAAGAACACAGAAGAGGACCTCATTTTCTGCCAGTGGATGTAATGGGTCAAGGGAGGTGATGTGGGTGGAATTACAATAATACAAAAATGCTCTGTCTGAAATCCGTTTCACCTAAAAGATGGAAGGGCCTGTGATTAGCATTCTCAGAGGCTTCCATGCCCCTCCAAAACAAAGCAAAAAAGGATCTGCAGATGAGTTCAGGCGGACTGCAAAAATCAATTTACCTTATGAGCAAGCCCTGACTGGCTTTTTCAGACTTCCGCAGAACTGGGAATTAGTTTCATTTACAACCTGGTGCTTCAACAAATTGCGTATGACTAAGAAGGCATAAACCTGATAAGCTGCTGGGATAAGCATCCAGCTGTCCTTCTGTCTTCAGATTTTACGGTCTCCGACTGTTGGTATGGTGCCTACTGCAATACAGCTGAGAAATGCAGTTACAATTTCAAGCACTGGTTTGGCATGTGGAAAGAGTCAGGCGGGTCTGACCGAGCATCTAAGCAGTCGCTAGATTCAAGCTTCAGCACACCAACACAGAAAACAAATTCCAAATCAGTTCTTGGATGTTCTAACTGTCTCGTGCTGTGCCACATCAAGGGTGACCTGCTACTCTGGCCAGGTTATTATCGAATGGAATGGATGTCTGTGTTGGTGTAACAGAAGTTGCAGTCTGCAACACCACCACAGACATTCATGCAATACTGTAATTACTTGGTGGACTCAACATATGAAATCGTTACTGGGAATTAAGTATCTCACTTAAAAATTTAAAGAAATTAAAAGTTACTTGCATCAAGTTATCCTTGGACAAGGATTCAGGGCGTTCTCAGGAAGAGGGAGCCTGTTTAGTGGCATTATTAAAATCTACACACTGAATCCACTGAGAGGGGTATTGCCAGAAAGATACACTGTGTGTTTATATGTGTGTGTACACACAGAGAAACAGGAGTTACATTAATTAAATGAGGTACAATCCAATTTCCACTATCATAAAATGCTTTGAACGTTGTGTTCAAAAAAGCACTGACAATGGTGACTTTTTTTTCAGTCTATGTTAGGTCCAATCAAGAACCATCAGCATTCAAAAAGAAAAAATTGCAAGGTCCAGATGTTGCTTTAAGCAAAAAGGGTAATGAAAGAGACTACGGGGGGAAAAAATATCCCTCTACTCTTGATGTTAATCTGATGTGGCACTTTTTCATTCAAAGGAACAGAGGAAGCACTCACAGCGCCACCAGTCTGATACAAGAATGGCTGTTTCCT
>NW_010404041.1:36730-72446 GCF_000710305.1 Buceros rhinoceros silvestris | reverse complement strand
CTGCTGAAAAGCTCAGCTTTTCACTCCGTTGCTTTGAAGTTGAACTGTGTCTATAACACAGTGTCTGTAACTGTGTCTATAACACATCCTTCTAGAAGGATGATTAACAGTTGAATGAAACTTCTTTTTTCTTCTATTTTTTCGCTCTCTTAAACAAAAGCTTCATCATCTTCTGAACTGAGTTACTGCAGGGAGTGAAAAGGGATATGCATAAAGAGATTGAAGGCTCAAGTGAACTTCTGAAACTAATTTTCCTTCATGATTCCACACTGCCCATCATATAAATTAAAAGGTTCAACGCTTTCCTCTCACAAAATAATAATTCTCATTTTGTATTAAGGATTAAAAATATAATCTTGGTCCAGCCTGAGACACGCTTCTTCCATAAAGAACAACCCACGTTATTCACACAATGGACATACGATTTCCTCAAATCTGAAAGCTGCTCCTGACTTGCACAGCTTTGAAAGGAGAAAGAAAACGGCCAACAGAACAACAAAATAAATATGACAAGGACAATGAAGAGAAATATTCACCAAGTTCTGGACAACTGCAGAAGCAGGCGAAGAGTTTGCTTGTGAAGAATGGCTGGTGTTACAGCACATACGGGGAAAATAATTACTCAAAATCAGATTTTAGGGCTCTGTGGAGTAAATTTCTTATCAACACTGAGATCATCAGCATCCCAGTTAAATATGCTGGGAAAACATTTAATCTACTAAACATGATTATAAACCCAGTATCTAATAACCTAAAGAGATCTCCTTGGTTTTAATACAAGTGACAGTGCGATGAGCCAGCACAGCTCACCTTGGAATACCAATCATCTACTCCCAGCACGGCATCAACAGCAGACTGGGAAACACAACCAAACAACACGCGCTTGGCGTGGATACGAAACCTGCTGAAATATTCAGTGACTTTGCAGCAGAACCGACAAACATCCGCACATGAAGAGACTGCTGCGAGCTGTATCTCATAACCTTTTGTCATGCTACTAGAGAATTCCTCCGTTCTGTTTTGGTTATAAGAAGAACAAGCATAATACAGAATTTCATTTAAAACTATAATTTAAACCTGGAACAGAGAAAAAATGTAACTATGATGAAATAGTAAACACGGCTGTTGCCACCACCTGAGCACCACAGTGACGAAGGGCTGCATGACAGGCCACATTTAAATTCTTCTGCATCTTCAGCTCCTCATTCCTTGACCAAGCCCACTGAGAAAAAGTAAACCATGTACAGACGTACACTTTCTGCTCAGCGAAAGAATGAACAACATAAAGCAAACCTCTTTCACGCTGCCTAACAGCAAGCATGGTTTTTATGCCACGGCATCGATTTCCCCTCCCTGCCTCCTCTGTTTTAATGATATTTTTTTGTAAGTGAACAAGGTCATAGTTATCCCCTTTTTAATTCATCTGAAATGTATCCCCACCCTAAAACCTGTGCAAGGCAGCCAGATTTTATCCAATGTGTTGGTGATATGCTGGGCAAATGAAAAAAAATGAAAAGCAAAAGCATATAGACAAGAAATGTTTATTGAAAAAGAAAATAAAATTAAAAGACAAAAATGGGTGGGAAGCACAGCACACAGAACTAAGAATTAAAAAAACATCTTACATTCTGCCTTAATGGCAGCACAGTTAATAGGGACAAAGGGACGTCTCGCTGCCTGCCGCAGCCGGAGGGTATTTTTGCAGACCTGACGGGCCAGTTTTGTCCAACACGTTGTGTGAAGAAAGAACGCTTGACGTGTTTTCACTGCCGACTTTGGACTGCCAGTGTTACGAACTGGAGTTCCCTGCGTGGCCTGCCGGGACATGTGAGTTCTAACATGGGATTCCTACAAAAATAAAATGAAACAAAAAAATCGTAACAGGCGCATCTGAATTACAGCGTTAAAAAATTTCCACAATTTGGATAAATTCCACAATTTGGATAAAAGTTTTGTAACACTAAATTTGAACATGTACGTAAAATTCATTTAATATTCAAATCACAGCAGTCTTGTAAAAGCACCGCCCCACTTTAGGATATTTTATCTATGCAATCCTACCTCTGTGGGCTGGCTGGAGGTCAGTTTATCTTCATCTGTCTGTGTGGGCATTTTCAGGCCACCGTATTTCTTCCAATAAATCCAGCAAGAAGCACACAATCTACACTGCATATTAGGAGGACCCCAAGAATACCACTGGTGAGACTGTGGAGCTAAGGGGGAAAAAAAGGCACAGCTGAAGGGCGCTACATTCAATAGAATAAGTCCAAATGTTGTAATAAGTGGCATTCCCTAAATGTTGAATACATTCCACATGGAGAAAAGTTTGTTTTTTTAAAAAAGCCCCCCAAGAGTCAACTCCAAAGGAAAATGTCAAAATACTTCTCTGCCTAATTCCAAACGAGGGATTTTGTATTGCCAGGAAGAGATTTTCTTCCAGGGCACTACAAAATCCCCAAAACACCCAATCAACCAAGCAGGAAAAAAAAACCCCCAAAACTCAAAACAAAAAGTAAGACTCTAATATCTCCACTATTTCTCATTTTACCCTAGAAGACAGGCTTATTAATTTGCTTGCTGCTTACCAGAATTACTAAAGATCTGGGGTTTTTTGCCCGAGTCGTGCACAGTGAGTACTTGTAGGTAAAGATCCACGTAAGAAAAGGCCAAGCCCTTCTACTGACCTTGATGATGCACACGTACCTTTATCTCGTGCTTGTGGAGACTCGGCAGGAAGCACTAATTTAAAATTTTTCTTTTTTTGGTAATATTTCACATGAAAACTATTCTTTGAGAAATGTGATTTGAAAACCAATGAAGTGTATAACTGGAACTTTCTATATACAGTACAGGGTTTGAATTTAGCTGTGTTCAAGACAGTGGGAGCCATCACAGTGATAACCACAGAACTCCCGTACTGCAGAGCTCTGCAGTTCTTCCCAGTTCTGCCTGTTACTACACCTTCTCTCATCTAACCCTTATTGAAAGCTCTACTTCAAGAAGGCTGCCAGGGACCACCAGAAACACACAAAATACTAGAAAAAAATCACCACCATCACCACCCTCCAAACAAGAGAAGCAAGAGAGAGGAAAATCCCCAAACCAATCAAAAAACCCTGCAGCCTTACAGCAGAACCAAAACTGAATTGGAATCTAGTATTCTGAAGGAAAAACACAGTGTCATCATATTATACTGCTCTTTCTGTAATGTCTGAATCGTTAAAAAAATCATACAGAGGATCTGAATATTGACATTCGATCAATATGTTAAAACCAACTTTAACTTTATTAGTTTTTTTTTTAAATTACTTACTATAGCAACTTTCACAAGCCCGACCTATTAGCGAGGCCTGTGCCTGGTAAGAGGCTCCCATTGCTCCATTGACTGCGGCAGGTTTCCCATTGCTGCTGGATATTTGATTGGGATTTGGTTTATTGCTTCAAATAATAAAAAAAGAAATTAAAGAGACAAAAAGAAAACATTTTACTAACCAGTTAGTCAACATGAAAACAAACAACCTAATTCTGGAATTCTGGGTTCTGTCCTACACTAATTTGTCTCTGAAAAGGCTGATGAACTCTTTCTGGATTTTTTGATTGTTATATTATCGTGGTCATTTTACCCACAAATACTTCAGTCAAGTAGGACTTAAGAGGTCAGTTAATTCAGAAGGAACTAATATACTCCTCACTAGGCTAAGCACAGTGTTTCCAAAGCTCCAACTCCGTGGGTGTAATTTACCCCTTTGACGAGCTCTACTCACGATAAAATGCAACACTGATTCCTAAGATGATTATTCGTTATTTTAGGTAGCATATCAACATTAGTTAAAATGACCAAGTGAAAAAAACCTGTCATGATCTGTTGCTTAGACACCTTTCAGAGAAACCATGAATTGAAAAGGACTCTGGTTATTAAGGACAGAACCTTGGTTTTACAGGAAATACAGAATCCCAGAATTGTTTTGGTTAGAAAAGATGATCCTGAGATCATCATCCAACCATTTATATTTTTATGATCAAGTGGAAAAAAAACATATTCACCTCTGAAAATCAATTCTACTCAGATTTCAAACACAATAAATCATCTTGAAACAGTGTTAAGCATTTACCATTTGCCCATGAGCGCTCCTGACTGCAGTTACCAAAGCCCCGTCAAGTCCTACCTCTTGCCATTGACTGGATTTTGTCTTGACATGGAGGCAGACATTAAGAAAGATAAAAACGGCAAAACTCCTACACTTCAAAACAGGTTTGGTCATACAATACATCAAACACTAGTCCCTACTGTGAACACACTGGCAAAAGCCCTGAACTGTCTATGTGGACGAAGGAAATCAAATTGAAAAAGCATTGTGTAAAGATGGAGCATCTTACAGCTCTCCTACAGTAGCTGCTGCCCTGACAGGGTCAGGGAACACTCAGACGACAGCTTCCAGCCTTTTTAAAAAGGCATCATTTATTAGAGACTTGGGCTTCACGACTCACAACATTTCTTCAGAGCTGAGATTAAAAGACTGAATTTAACAGTCTGCTGTTTGTATTATTAAAGCTGTTTGAAATATGGAAATGAAGTGTATGCAATTTATGCAAGTCATTGCAAAGGCAACAGTGGATTTTCAAAGTACTTCATCTGGTATTTTAGTCTTATTATACAGTCTTATTAGTCTTGTTATACAAATGCTCCTAACAATGGGAAATTCACATACATCTAATAAACTGAATATGCCCACAGAAAGCTTAAGAATGTAATCTGTAACCCTTTTTCTTCTCCTAATCTTGAGGAAATTATGAATATGAAAGAGACTGATGGTATCTTGTTCCTGCAAACTATGTGTTAACAAAAGCAGATATAGCATTGAGTTTCAATCTAAAAAAAACAGACTAAAAACCCCTCAGAAGAAAACGGATTTCATTATTAATAAGACTTGTTCAAAGATAAAAGGTTTTAGGCTGCCATGCTGCCTTTAGTTTTCAGCCAGAACATCTCGTTTCTACCTAAAGAACAGACTGTATCAGCGATAAAACTGTAATGGGAAAGTATGTCATTTTATGTAACGACATTAAAGACTGCTTCTATTTTGAAATATTACATTTACACAAATATGAAGTGCTGTGCTACTGGGACTCAGAATCGATTACTCTGGAAAGACTTGTTTGTGAATGGGAGGGCCCTTCTTGCAGTCCACGTAGCACTGAGTCGCCTTCTGTAGAACTTCTCACCATTCCAATACGGGCAGTTTGATCGTTAAAGACAAAGGGCTCAGTTAAGGTTTCACTTATGACAAGAGTTTGTCGTGGTTTTGATTGTATCTCTGTGTATTCTGTTTGTACATAACAAATACTAATAAAGTAACTATTAAAAAAGATGCTACTGTTTCAATTTTACCTGTACATTATCCAAAAATTAGATCTTTATTGTAATACTCACTAGGTGGGGATGTACACTTGTTTCAATTTACTTTCTGCTTCAGCCGCTTTCAGACGTTTCTAGTTGAAAAATTAACACATTAAAATACTTTATTATATTCAGGATTTCATAAAAACTGCACACAATCCATTTTTAAATTAGTATCACTATTCTATGATGCCACAAGAGCCTCCAAAACAAGTGTAGAAAATCTATGAGATGAAAACCATGAAAAACGAGCTACCCAGTTTTATGAGTTTAAAATTACAGTCGCTGCCCTCCTTCCCAGCAAAACTCACGGGCCTCACATATGACAACAGAACTGTAAAAACAACAATTACAACCTACATACATCACATCTACATAACCACAGACAACAGTGTGGCAAACCAGCATCGCAGGGTAAGTAGAAAACGTGAGAGTGAAACTGCACAGGATGAATTCCGCATCAGTCACGTAACTCAATAATTCTTGTGTGCTCTGTCAAGCCTGAGGCCAGGCTTGCATTTAAGACAGCATTAACTTCCAAAACACTGGGAAGTTTTAGTTAGCACCATATATTACACAACTAAGATGACAATTATTTTCAGCGATGGTACAAGAAATACAGAGTTGGATGTCTACTAGTTACAGAATCAGAATGGTTTGGGTCTTTTAAAGGTCATCTAGTCCAACCCCCCTGCAGTGGGCAGGGACATCTGAAACATTTGTCTGTACGTAAAACATTAAGGGGAAAAAAAAAATTATTTCCCTGATCTTCCTGTACTTAAGATACTACTATCAGTTCTGCTCACTTGGGCAGAAAAAAAAAAAAGAGTTGAAACAAGGTCAATTTTATTACAGAGGACAAAAAAAACAGGTGGGCATAGCCAGCAGTAATAAATCAAGACTACCTGCCTGCCTCTCAAGATTCCCTCTTTCTTTGTAAGGTATTTGAAATTCAGTCCTCCATTTCTCCAACAACCAGTTCTCTTTGCTGCTATGCTTCTGTTTTCTGGTATCCACTACTTGCAAGGCTCGTAATCCAGGAAGGTATTTCCCACCTTAAGACAAGTACCATCAAAAGACTGCTCTGAGAGTCTGTGAGCCACGAGGCGAGTTACGGGGTCCATCAGCTTTACTGGCCGAGTAGCCTGAGTAATTCTCTGTGCTGTCCACCGCTGTACCTCTCCTCTACAGAAGCTGCATCTGCGAGGAGCACTCTAGGACACACAGACTCCTAAGCCGTCCACACCACCACGCGTGAACTCCCACACAATACGAGCCCTCTCTCACAGCAAAACCGCTAACCTGGTACGCTCTGCCTGCGTAAGACAGCTTTTACAAGAGCGAGGAGGCAGAACAGCAGCAGCAACGTGCTCTAAGCCTCACACCGATAGTTTTTGACCTCAGAGCATTTCACAGCCCCAGCAGAGCTCTCAGTGGTGAACTCTTTCGGCTTAACAGCTTCAGGCCACAGGCTTTCCACAACTGTCTCTCCTTCCTTTTCGTATCACACCCAACAATACACAACTTGTTTTCAAACTGAAAAAGCACGTGAGACTGCAGGTCAGCAGGTAACAGGCATTCCACAGAGGGTCATCAGAAAACGGCACCAGTCTACAAAAAGAACGAATAAATCTCACCACACACTGGGCAAGGTCATCAGAGCACAGGAGAAAAAACACAATAAAGGGCAAGAAATGAGGCAAGTAGCCTTGAAGCACTGTCACACTGTAGGGGCATGTGTAGGAAGCTGTATTAAGGCCTGATGGCAGTGTCAGTGAGAAGTGATCACACACCTTGGTTAAACCTTGGCATACTTTTAATACTGGCGTGGGGGCAGTAAGGAACGCAATTCTAGCAACTGCTTTGCTCCTTTATTTGCTGAAGTGAATGATACACTGCCTTCTGCAAAACCATCACACAACGCCATTCCAGTATAAGCTGTATTTTTAGGCACTAGAACTGTGGTTAATGACACTCTAAAAGCAACAGAAAATGTCACAGCTCGACTTCACACTGACCTATCAACTTTTAAATACCAAAAGGATGCAGAAACACAACTATCAACAACCAGCTGCCACTTCTGAGATGAAACTTCTGCCCCTTAAAACTTAGAGGGTAAAAACTGGTAAACTGAAAAGGCTGGAGGATGAAACTGAAAATGTTTAAAGAAGAAACAACCAGTTTGTAATGATAAGGGTAACAAATCCCTGGAGCAATATAACAAAGACAGCTGATGGTTTTCCTGGGGGAAAAAACCAAACAACAAAAAAACAACAAAAAAACAACAAAAACACCAGCCACAATTTCCATCTGATCTTACACTTTTACTTCAAAAAAGCCTAACCGACTCAGACTGCGTGGTAGGAGAGGTCAAGCTACACTAACCCGGCTTTTCACTAGGACTTTACTACTTTTATTCAACTCCCCTTGAAACCCAATGTTATTTCTTTTTAAGACCGTTGTTATAAATTTCAACTGACAAAATACCCCAAGAAATGACCGTTTCACTACATTAGTACTGTTTTCAACGCTGGAAATAAATGAGAGGGAAATGTAATATATTGTTGTAGTACAGTAAATTAGTTGTCCTGACACGTTCTCCCTTTTTGTGTTGCCAAGCCTCAGTAAAAGTCTTTTCGCAAACGGATTTTTTCAGGAGAACACCACAAATAATGAAAATGTATTTTGTTCCGTGGAGCAGCCACCTGGCCTTCCTCACACACTGTGTAGTGCGTGGTGGTCACGGAAGGTGCCGTATTCACCAAGAACAATTACCCAAGGCCTGAATCAGTTTTGGTAGACAGGTTCGGCGCAGCCTGGGAACTTTAACTTATCTATTTCCCTTCACCTGGACTTGAACATGCTCTGAAGGCAAGGTGCTCCACTGGCATTAAATCACCACCTTCAGCTACCAAGCAAGAGGAACATATAGCAGCAATTATGACAAGGAAGCCTTTCCTATGCCTGAGACAATGCAGCCAATTCATACAAAGAAATAAAGATAATTAAAGAGCAAATTTTCATATTAAATCACACCCATTTAGAATTCAGAGACTGCATTTTATGTGTCAGATTCAAGTATGTACATTAACCTTTTTGTCCCCCTGTTCCCCCAAGCTGCCCTACCCCTCAAGCATGGGATTTAGAGAAAAATGATTGAAATTGCCACTTTCTTACTGAACATATTTTCCTCCCTGAAATGCATTAGTTATCACAGCTTGTTCTACCATGGGGAAAAAAAAAAAATCCATAGATACCGTTTTTATCAAACTGTATTATTTTTACCATTCCAGAACAAGCTAAACAAGGGCCTGATGAAATTCTGATCTCTCGTTAGGGAGTATCACAGAAATGTTAACCAGGATAAAAAGGAGGCATTCGGCCTACACTGGTTTTGTAACTGATGACCATATGCATGACCCTGAAAGGGTATGTCTAAAGCATTCACTCCTGTGGTGCACTGCCGTGTTCTGAGATCAGATGCTCTAAGGTTATTTAGTTAAACGTGGGCATTTATAAGAGCATTCAAGATGGAGATAACCATAAAGTCTATGTGTTTTCCTAGTACGAGAGGCTAAAAACTTAATCCTGCTAAAGCACACGCAAACTCAACACCCCATCACACCCCCTGATCATTGTAGCATCACAGTAAAGTTCCAGAGAACTTTAAAAAGAGTCTCACTCTTCTGCCAACCCCTCCAGAATAAGTATTTCAGAAAAGTTTCACAGTGAACAAGATCAATCTCTGTCAACACTCCTAGGTTGCTCAAAGTCACTTCACTTTATCCTTACTCAAGACTTTCATTATCAATAAAATCTTCTAATCTGATTCTTCAAGACGATCTGTTGCCCAATCATTAAGAGCTGACAAGTAGCTCAGCAAATCTCTGCTGGCAAAACCTTTCTAGGATAAAGATAAATGGTGCAAAAAAAAAAAGTGTTAAAGGTGAAATGAATGGTGACAAACCCTGAAAAACATGCCTTTAATTATTTTCTATTTGTATTATCCACAGAACTAAATGGCCCTAGTGACGGTCCAAGACTTCTTTGTGGCAAAAGTCTCTTCCCTTACTTTCCATACCCTAACAAGATGATGTAGAAGTGCCTTCAAATAAACCAGAACGACCTGAAGCAATCATCCTTCTGACACCGCAACAATCTGGAACAGTTCCAAAGATCCATCTAACTATACAGCTGTAACCACCGCAGCGTAAAATTTATTTTCAATGTGCTGCACATAATATTGCTATTAATTATGCGGCAAGTGAAGGAGCTACAAACCTGAGTGTTAAATCATAAATTAAAATGGAGCTTTAAAAAATATTTTGCAGCTAAAGCAATGAGCAAATATGTAAAGAGTGCAATATATAAGAGGCACAATCACTGAAATTTTGCCTAAACCACTTAAAATATTCTAGTGTTGGTACCCAATGAAATCTTTCCATGTTTCTGGTCCAGAGCAACTCAAACAAGCATTCAATGAGAAGGCTGAACACATCTCACTGTGTGCATAATGTTCTCAGTTTTGTTTTTAAATCCTCATAACACCAAAAGGAATGTTTAAGCGTGGAGTACCAACAAAAGGTTCACCACATTAGCAGCCACTTCAATACTATGCATTTCTTCCTTTTCTGCAGTCCCGTGCACGGCTTCACAGCCTGAAGCATTTGCTCGGCAGCCCATTTCCTTCTTACCCCATACTGCAGGAAGACCAGGAATCCCACTGCTCCAAACCTGCACACAATATGAATGGCTTAAAATGCTCTTCACAGCTCCGTGATGCACTGTAGGCATCAAAGGATTTGACAATGTGCCCTGGGAACTGCACAAAACCACTGGTCTATAGCCTAAAATATCGTAGGCCCCCCACCATGCTTCTTTTGAAGAACACACAGATTTTTATGCTTTAACAAGTCCTTTTTTTAAGAACATGGGACACTGGCTCATGCCTGAATAGCCATTAAATTACCTGCTGCACGTATCTGTCAGTGGTTTTCCACATGTAATAATACTCAATGATGCTGGTCAGCGACTTCCAAGGGAGCTAGAAAACATTTGTCACAAATTAAGCATTCCAAGAAATTGCAATGTCATGTTAAAAGCAAGTATAGTTGATACAAAATAATAAAATGTGATTTTACATAAAAAACCCGTATGAGAAGGAATAAATATTAATACACCATCTTACAGTTAACAAGCATGCAAAATTGCAACAATATTACACATGCAAATCCAAGTGTAGTTTATTCTGTTTAAGCCATATGGGCAAACAAAATGATCAAAACAGAATCCAGATTTCCATCAGGAAACACAGAAGGTACTATCTCTATTATAACGTGTATCAGATGGAGAACAATATCAGGGCTGAAATAAATCATCTGACAAGTCCACGTTCGAGTCTCATCATCATTTTACTGTTAAAAACACTATGGTTACAGTACTTAGTTCACAGGTCTTCAAGTTCCATAACTCAAAAATACCTAGTTTTGTGTAAACCTCCACGTATCTTGACCAAACAAGAACCAAAAGGATGGTAATGCTACCTCGAGCAAGAAGAGCGATTCTGACAATGAATATTACACAAAAATCTCTGTGCAAACTCAGGGCAGCTGGCGATGATTTAGTATTTTGGGTGCGTATGTTCACTGGTAAAATAAAAATTCATTAGCCTAAGTTTGCTTGCAGATACTTGGATGGCCTGAAGCTGGCTCCCACCTCTGCCTGTCAGGAGCAGGGGGTCAGGTCCAGACTCGGCTGCGAGGTCCTTCTCAGGCAGCAGACCACAGTGTGTCGATCTCTGCCCATTTGCATGTAATTAAAAAGCAGCAGTGTAACAAATGCACAAGCTGCTGTTCCAGTAAATAGCAACACAATTCGGTTTACTAAAACCCTTTCACTTTCTCAGGTAAACTGCGCCTTAGGAGAAAACCTGCCTACGAAAAGGCCAGTAATGGAACACGCGTTTGGTGACAGAGGAGCTGCTTCTCATCTCTGGGTCCCTATTCTTTGTGGCATCCAGATGAAACTGTCACCCCAACTACCTGCCATTGCCAACAAGCACATGGTAGCATCTCCGTATTTATTTCCTTCCTGAACACTTATTAACACTTTTGTGCTACAGATTATGTTTGCCATTTCTCTAGAAAAGACTCCAATCTGTTTTAACTAGGACTGTGACACCAGTGTGTTCATTCACTCAGTAGGCATCTGCAATTAAAGAAAGATAATTAAGGTGCTTGCACTGGATAACCATAATCCTTTTATGCTTTGATTCGCAACTCTGAAAACCTGTTTGACAGAGCAAGGATGAAGAGCCTGTTCACCTACGCTCTTAAATGACAAAGCACTGTAGAGACACATGAATTTTCCAGAGGTTGCTCTGAACTGCCAGAGCAGCTGCGAGCAGCCACAGAATAACGTATTCTCATTACCAAATTCTGTTAAACGCTCATTGAAAGAAATGACCATTTGCGTGACATTTTCGCAGGAGAAAATTAGCAAAGAGGTGTCAGCAGTATGAAAACAGGCAGAAAGAATTTTCAGTTTCTTTAGTTTCTTCAGGCTAAAAACAGACCACTCAAATCAGACCAGCAGGAAAAACTTAGGTTTATAAAACACCTTCAAATGAACATGGGAACTTTAAGGCATGTTTCCGCAATCTTCTGAAGTTGGAAAACAGTGGCTCCTGTTTTCTATAAACAATTCAAGTCTGATTCCCAAGGCCTTTCCTGCCATATCTCAGATGTAATAGCTGTAAATTTGTGAAAGCTGTCAAAAATTAAAAACTAAGAATTAACAAGCATAACAGCAGTCTCGGATCATTAGGAGACTAGTTGTATTTGGAGAACATAGAATATTCAGTCTTCTTCCATCCTACTACCCTGGGATGTGAAGTAATTCAAGTACATCAAGCGAATTCAATTCACTTAAGAAGTTTAGGTTGATTAGAATTCACATAGGTTCTCAAAGACAGCAGAACCTCAACAAATGAGCTCCTCTAACAGTCCATGAGTCCACAGCTGATGAAAATGATTATTCAAAGGCTAAACTGGCAATTTGATACAAATGAGCTTCTCCTATCTATTAAAAAAAGGTAAGATCCTTTACAGCATTTAATTTGTAATAACTGGATTGCTTACCAATATTCCTGTTTACAGCTTACCGCTGGAGCTGCACTCTGAACTTCACATAGAGCCAGTTCTTACCAATTGCTGGAAAAGTACATGAGCCTGCTCGTTAGAGAACTGTCATTTAAGAGCTGCAATTGCCATGCCTTGCAAATTAGGGCCAGTTCAGCACAGCCAAATCCTCTAGCCAATAATGACTCAAGCAGGTACAACATAACCCTTCTGCTTCAGAAGACCTGGCTTTCTGCCGTTCAACACCACCAGTGTTGCCTGTACTGTGGCACCACGGCGTGACTGCTTAGGTTCAAGTTTAATTTCAGCCACCACAGGGTTTGATTTTATCGTTAGACAATGCATGGACACTCCAAAACGTCTGCATGGACGCTACCAGCGCGTTAGCTTCCTTGTCCACGCTCTTACAACACATGTAAGGGCAGTGACTTTTCAATGAGTAGCCACTGATGAGAGGGATGGTAACAGATAAATGTATTCTCATGGAAAATCCCTGCTTACATGCCTCACCTTGCAAAAACTTCTCATATATCCATGATCTAAATGTCGAAGCACTATTTTTAGATGATTACTTAAAACCAAATGTTTGTTTGCGAATCCCTGTACTTTAAGAACACTACACAGCAAGTGAGAAAACAGAAATGTTACTCTAGAGAAATAGATATCCAAAATTACACATCAATGATTAAGAAGTAAAAGATCAAGACTGTGCACACTAAGTTACCAACACCATATAAATTGATATGTAAAATAGATGTTCTTCTAATGATGTTTGAAAAATGACGTGTCAAAGGTAAATAACCCAAGTGACTAAGGGTGGGCAACAACTCTGTTCTAACTAAATGAGACTATAATTAACCAGTGCCCCACATCCATTTCTGCTGCACTCAGACTCATCATTAACATGCCCTCAGATAAATACCAGAGACAAGGCTTAGCTATACCTGGTCACAAATTGTGTCAGGACTCAACTTGTAAACAGCCAATAAAATCTCTATTAGATGCTTTAGGCATGCCAAAAAGCCGAATACTCTGTATTAAGAAACATTTAGTAAGAAGACATTGCTACTGACCCACTGTACAAACACAGCTCAGAACCAGTTATCTGTATGAGAAATAATAGGGAATTGTAGCTTAGGTTAAGATTTCAGTTCTAGAACTCTGTAAAATACTCTTTTCCAATATATTTTCTTAACAGAGCTATTTCATCCATGACGCAATTTCCGACCTCACGTGATGAATGCAGTGAAGAGTGTCTCCCTTAGAAGAATTAAGCACACAGATATAATACACCCATTAAAAGGTCAGCTCTTCAGAAAAACAACAGCCCTCCCTTTTCACCTGCACTCAATTACCTGTTCCAGTTCAGAACTGCGGAAGCGAAGGAAAGACAGCTCAGCACTAAATCTCCTCCCACTGTTCTGCACTCTATCTTAGAAGGACATTTACCATACAGTACCGCTTCCCCTCACAAAGATTATTACTAACTTCCGCAAACACAAAACAAAAAATCTGAGCTCTGAGTCAAGCACAATAAGATTGTTGTGAAAAAATTTCAATCAACTTTAGCCTTAAATAATGGAATTCCTTTGCCTCAAAAACCCCGACCTTTTCACAAAGCCCAGCTTGAACTTAGTACAACAGAGGAAATTTTTCCTTTAAAGAAAGAGGCTCTTCAAGAAACATGCAAAAAACCTGCAGACAAATTACTAGCAATTCCAGCAATCAGTTAGAAACTATTTCAGATCATTAGTCTGCACTAGAGTTGAGAAAATTCAAGCTTTCTTGCCCTTCAGACTGTTACTTCTAGCTGGTGTAGTTAGAACACAATGGAAAACATTTCCTCTGCTTCTCAGAAGTGCCAAAATACCTAATATGTCAAAATAACTCCCTGTGGTGCACTTTAAAAGCTGTGTGAATATAAACTTCTCTCTACTAACCATAGAAGGAAACCCCAGCTGTTCCAAAAACACCCAGGGGAGTCAGCCACGAAGCTGCTAATGAATTTCACTGGAAATTGTGGAAAAGTTCTGAAAATTTGCTGAAACTTCTTCAGATGCTTGTAAAAATCCTTATCAAAACACATCACGAGACATCTTACCAGGTATTAAACCATTAAACAAATTACTTTCTGTCAACATCTTTCCAAAGATTGGCACTGAACAAGACTTCCAGTCAGATAAAATATATAGAGAAGTTAATTAAATCTGCAGCTACACAGATTTCTCCCCTAGCTCATCTTCCAAGCCTACAGAAAGCAGTTATGCTCACCCATGGGAAAAAAAAGCAACAAGAAAGCATTCTACTTTCAAACTTACGAAGTCTTGCCGAATGTCATTGAAGTCCTTGCCGTACTTTTCCAACGCCTCTTCAAACAAACTGGCCTCCGATGCTGACCACTCTTCCATTTCGTCTCTACACAAGACGGGCCCTCCAAGCGGCACCAGGACACTGATGGCACTGCTCAAGTCGTAGTTGTGTTTATGCAGCGTATCCATTGCATGGAACTAGCAAGGAGAAGCAGAGAGAATAAAAAGCATGTTTCAATAGACAGTGGTCCATTTCAGTTAATGCAAGTTGAATGTATTGTTTTCTAAAAGCTATGGAAGAAGCCTCAACTAATGCTAAATTTACAAGCTATCTGGATTATCACAGGTTTTCTGCTGTGGAACGTAAGGAAAATAAATTATTTGATTTGGGAAAGAAAATCCCTTAATAAAATGTTTACTAAAAATGAACATTAGCTTATTAGCACCTGCAAATCTCACTAGCAAACATTTCCAGAGAATCTTTAGTTGGTAGAAATTGGTTCCAAGTCTCTCAATATATTGACTGAGGGGCCACTATCAATTAACAGAAGTTCTAAGGAGTAGTTAAAGAGCTGTCCAGACATCTACACGCCCAATATTCCCACTGCTGGGTGAGAAAGTCATTTATTGTTTTCATCATCACTCATACTGAGAAACAAGCAGGGGTTTTGATCCTTGCTAAACTCTGCTGTCAGAGATGATGTTTCGTTGATTAATTCACTTTCTGCTATAAAAGAGAAAAACAGAAAACAAACAAGTTAGCGCATTCTTCACTTGACAGGTAACACTGAACACTTGCATCACTCACCAGTGATGGGGAATATGAAAAGTAACTACTTCATAAATCCAGCCGTGGGGAAAATGAGCAACACGCAAGCAGCTTTTCCGACTGAGCGTCCCAAAAGACCCATCACCACAATCTGGAATTGTTGTGCTGAAGGAGGAACTACAGGTCTAAAGCGCAGTAACGCGTGTGACTAACTCAGTCTCCTACCTCTTAGCCCCACCACGCAGCGAGCTGGAACTGCAGCACGGCATCTCCCTCACAGCTCTAAAGTCATTAAAAGGGTGCACCCAAAACCTGTCCAGGAAGGAACGCTCTTGCACTATGTCTCAGTATAGACTTGCAGAGCAATTCCAGTTGAGCTTCTGCATACAAACGTACTGCAAATAACGCATTCTCCTCAACTTTTGCCATCTCCTACGACTGGCTGAAGTTTCTCTCCAGCTTTCAATACACCTCTTGGAAAGCTTTCAAGCACAAGGTTCTTGAACTCTTTTGTCTGCAAGAAGTAACATCAGGTTCAAGTCAAATTCACCAGCCTCGAGAAAAAGCCACTGTTAAAATGAAGTATTCCAGTATGGAAAAACATAACGTAATGACTAAAATCCACGATTTTCAGACTGAAGAATGTAAAAAGAAATCACTAGTTTACTGCTTACCATGGTATAAGGTTCAGCAACGTCAAGTGCTGGGTCCTGCACTTGGGTCACAACAATCCCCTGCAACATTACAGGCTGGGGAAAGAGGGGCTGGGAACTGCCCAGGGTAAAGGACCTGGAGGTGTTGATCAAAGTGGCTGAAGATGAGCCAGCAGTGTGCCCAGGTGGCCAAAAAGGCCAACAGCATCCTGGCTTGTGTCAGCATTGATGTGGCCAGCAGGACCAGGGCAGGGATCATCCTCTCGTACTGGGCACTGGTGAGGCTGTACCTCAAATCCTGGATTCAGTTCTGCGCTCCTCACTCCAAGAACGACATTAAGGGGCTGGAGCATGTGTCCAGAGAAGGGCAATGAAGCTGGGGCAGGGTCTGGAGCACAGGTGTGATGAGGAGCAGCTGAGGGAACTGGGGTTGTTTAGCTTGGAGAAAAGGAGGCTCAGGGAAGACAATCTTGCTCTCACCAATGACCTGAAAGGAGGTTGCAGCGAGGTGGGAGTTGGTCTGTTCTCCCAAGTAACAAGCAATAGGATGAGAGGAAATGGCCTCAAGCTGCACCAGGAGATGTTTAGATTGGACATGAGGAAAAATTTCTTCACCATTTGTCAAGCCCTGGCCCAGGCTGCCCAGGAAGGTGGTGGAGTCCCCATCCCTGCAGAGATTAACAGGATGTGGTGCTGAGGGCCATGGTTTAGTGGTGACCTGGCAGTGCTGGGTGAATGGTTGGACTCAAAAGTCTCTTCCAACCAAAACAATTCTGTGATTCAGGCAATGAGTAAATCAGGTCTAAAGTTTGAACTCTGATAGGGCAAGTGTTACTAAGGTTTAAATCTTAGTTTAAATTGCAGCCCTTATAAAAAAGCAGTAAGTACACGCCGGGCATTTTCCAAGCAGCTGCTAAATGCTGATTTACTCACCAATATCAGCTTTCTGTAAAAATGTCAATAGAAGTGAATAAATGAGGATCTTGCTCTCACCTTATGTTAATTTTTCCATCTAAAATAAACATGTGATTCCATAAAGGTTGTTTTTGTATTACTAAGGAAAAGATTCATAATGAGCACTGTGGCTAAGTACTGTCTTCAGTACTGAGCTGTTCTGCACCAGAAGACCACTGACAAGTTCCCACAACAGTCGTTGATAACAACTCTGCCTTTTGCAGGTTGGTCACCCCTCACCTACCATCAAATTCCCACACTGCAGTGGGTAAACTGTGCTATTAAAAGCAGCCTGAAGACACTACTAGAACCCAAGAAAAAAAGGTCCTGGAGTATCTTCTTTTTATCTGCGTTACCCAAGGACAAGAGGACTGCAAGAAACAACCAGTATCTGGGAAGACCTGGCATCACCTCTCCTAAACAGGAGCTTGAAGGATAGAGGAAGAACCACCTTCCCCTAAGACCTCTTGCCCAGAACATGCTGTCCAGCACCATCAGAGTAAACACATTAGCCACAAAGATAGAGGGAACTTCAAGTCCAAATTTAAGCAGATGAAGGAAGAAAACCATCTGCCAAAAAACTAAGGAAGGGCTGCATGGAGCTGAGAAGAGAACTACAGGGCATGCTGCAAACAAACTGCCACACACAGTTCCCAAACCAGCTGCAATTTCAGTAGTCTAGTTAAATCAACTAGACTGAACTGCATCCAACAAAGAGCCCCAACTGGAAATAGAGTATGGATTCTATAATTCAGTATTTTAAACATGTTTATCTTAGACACCATTCAAAATGCAAAGGAAAATCCTGTTACTAATTTTCATTTTGAAGAGACATCCAAACCCAGATTTACATCCTTACAGTAAAGTAGAACAGGCTCTTCCAATGAGCCTGCCACAAGGAGCAAGCAATTCCATCAACCTGATTCACTCTAATGGCTCTCACCAGTGTATGCACTACACAATGTTTAGGAATCTGAAACAAGTTGTCTTCCCAGTTTCGTTCTCTTCTAAGATCAACTTTCACTATAAAACACAACACAGCCTCTGAGAAGGCCAGAAATGCAAGCTTCCATTGGACGGTTGTCTCACAGGTCTTTATCACAGGGACAAAAGAACATTTATTATCATCTAAGAAGGTAAACACACATCGTTTCATGTTCTGTAGAGTCTTCTAAAAGCACTGGTAGTTTCCTGCCTTATATATTCCCCTTGGTTTCAAAATAAGGAAGCCTGAAAGTAGCTTATTGCTATTAAGCTGCAAGACCTCTCTAATATGGGCATCCATCCTGAATTTAATCATGTTTATAACCTACGTGTTTATTGTATTTTTTGTTTTAGTCTCAGTCTGTTTACAGTCATCTCTAATTGAAAAAAACCAAATTAGGAATACTAGAAGGTCTCAGGTATGACGTACAGAAACCCCTTTAGCTGCACTTCAGGTGCAAGGGTTACCTGCCTTGCATTAAGGACACAGACAGCGTAATTTTCTTAGTATCATGCACCTACATCTCTTCCAAAGCCTAAATGAGACACGCCACAAATTTTGCAAACATCTGTACTAACTCTGACTGCTGCTCAGAATAGGCTCCCAATTTACATGAGAATGTCTGAAAGAGTAACTACACTAACGATAAACGTGCCTTTTCTTAACATAGAAGGCAGTATGTTGCCTAAGAGCAAGAGAGAAGGGTTTTAAGAGGCTGAGGGGGTAGGGAAATGAGAACAGACAGACACAATAATTAAACCTGGGGTGGCTCCTCTGGTGCCTCATTATAATATATGCCTTTCATTAAGTGTAATGGAACTTAATGGATCATTTGCAATGGAGAAACATTTATACAGCACTCCAACACTGAATGTATCCCTTTATTAGCAGCACTGCGCACGTACCTTCAAACAAGAAGAAAACGCTATAAGCATGAATCTGTTCTATTCATCACTCAATACAGTAAAATGGATCAACAGCATGTGGGATTTATTAGAAACTGCCAACCCAATGAAATCTTAATAAAATGAAAAACATTAAACTAAAGAACCATTTTGATGCATAAAATTAAGCATATGATGCGAATAGAGTTTGTTGGCAAGGTCATGCTGCCAAGTGTGAAGCAGAAAACTCATGGTGAGTATTACTGAAGACATTTTGCCACTGCCTTTACTACACTGCTGTAGCCCAGACTAAACCAGATTCCTGTCCAACAGCCTTTGAGCACACTGCAAAAGTCTAAGAAATAAAAGGTTTTTCTCATCATACTAATGAACATGTTTTCTCTGGAACTTAAGTAGAGCACTGCTGAATCAGACCAGTCATCCATCTAGCCAAGCCTCCATCTCTGACAACAGCACCAAGGGACATTACACTGGGAAAAGATGCAAATATGTCTAATCACAGCCTGAGGTCAATTCCCATTTCATTCACCAGCATCACAACTCTTGGGAATTCAGACTGCTACATTGCAGTCTCTCCCTACTCTCCTCAGCATCCATATTTAGACCCATGATCCAAATTTTTCTAATCCCCCCCCCTTTTTTTTTTTAAACAGCAGATATTGTCTGTTTCCACAAAATTCTAACTAAATTCCAGGGGCTTTCTAGCCACTTTATAACCTTAACTATATCCCTTAAATATTTTAAGCTGATCGGTTAGTTTCTTCGAGCGTCCTCTAGTTCAAGTACTCAAGTATCTCATGAATAGCAGATCTACTCTAGCCTTAACTAGCGAGTTCATGATTCTGTGCACGTACTTAAAATAGTAACAAATAATAAACAACTGCTGTCTTTGGAAGTCTAAGTCAAACTTGATTCTACAAACCAAAAATTTTTTGTTCTCACACAATTTTTCTGACACGCTTCTTTAAGCAGGTGCTTAGATTAGTGAGTACTTTAAGGAAACGTTCTAAAGATGTCCTAAGTCAAGCGTTCTTCAAAAACTTGCTTACAAAATCAGATGGCTTAACCTTCAGAAAATTTACTGACACGTACATCTAGTAAGTACCAAATATTATCTAAACAATTCACAATCAGCTTTACTACCACATACTTCATAGCACACTATTGGTAATTCCACTGAATGAATCCCTACACAATGTGTATCATCCATGCTGCTGTGCAAATTATCACATAAAATATTATATTTAAATAGACTGTGGCTAAAGTCAAGTGATTCAAAGTATGATTACAAGGGCAGCAACAATAAACTTATGAAAACACACGGGATTTTCTACCACACGCCCCTTGTATGCAGGTATCTACATGAAAACAAACATCTGAAGGACAGAGACTCTGGAGTAATAGATACTGTTGAATTCAGAGAGATAAAAAAGTTGTAGGGTTCTGAAGAAGCCACCTACCAGCGTGATGTCTCGGGAAGCAGCAGCTGCACTCATGTGTAAACTCGGTTGCCTGACAGAACTACTGCAGTCCAGGGCTCGAGCAAACGTGCCAACCGCACTACAACAGAGAAACACAGACAGTAAACACACGCAGAAAGGCGTAACCTCTTTTTTATCATCAGCCTATGTCATATTTATGAAAGCGACCTCTTACAAATAAAAGTTATATACTGTTACTTAAGATTTCAGATTTTTGCTGACAAAGGATGATTTGACAAAGACAAATCGCTCAACGCTGTAGTAAAAACTCGTGGGACTCTCCCCCAAAACTGACAACCTATACACAGGAACAACGGTACAGAAACAAAAGATACTCAGCGTCTTCTAATGTACCAACTTTTTATTAATTGTAAAGTTGAAGATTCTACTTGGTTCGGGCTTTACACCCACAACTATTATTTTTTAAATTAAAAATATTTAATTTTCATTAAAATTAAAAAGCCACAACATTGTTTAACAAATTACAATGCTGTGAGGAAATTAATAACATTTTATTCATTTCACTAATGCATGTCTACTACTTTCATTAGCAAGGCAAAGAGTGTATTAGCTTAGTCTAAGGTACCTCCAAGATCGTATTTCTGCCACAGGTTAAGCGATAATGAAGCAAATGGAGCTCTCAGCATTCCCTGGAATGTTTATTAAAAGCATTCCAGCATTACTGAAACGGACACAAGCTTTACGTTACTTTTTCACATTTGTTGATGAATTGTAGGTGGTGGTTATTGTATTTACCACAGCAATAAAAGATAAAGAATAGAGATGGAGAGTTAGTGTGATAGAGACTGTTCTAACCTGCCAACCCTTCTTGGAAGCACATCTGTATATCGTGTACAGTGAAGGGGAAGATGTGTAAGAGAATTTGTTTGGGCTCAGCATATCAGAAAGCACTCCAGAACCCTGAGCTGCATAATGAGTCCTGAGGTATCACTATGACATCAGAAAAAAATTATTGCAGTTATGGTCTAAGTCCTTCTAAATGCAAAGACTCAGTTACTCACCGACCGTTTTTAACATAGCCTGAGCCTCTGGACTAAGAGCTGGCGCCTCATTTAGCAACTACACTCCACAACAAGCTGTAAGTGCAGAATTACACCAGTGAGGACAGTCATTGACAAATTGACACACTGAAAGTGTCACTTTACTGCATACTAGAATCCCAATATTCCACAATAAAATAATGTGCATCAAGAGTTTAACTCACCAAGATTTAATATTCATTGTTGAGAAATTGGTAAAAAACATCTGTTACTGCAGTTTTACCTTGAAACTCAAAATGTTTAATCTAATTCCAGCATTTGCTGCCCAAATCCTGCAACACACAGTTAAGATTCAAGAGCAGTGATTCACACTCGAGATCTTAACTGCTTAAATTTCTAAAGGCTGTGGAATAAGTAAGCTATATTTATAGGCTGTTCCACAACCTTCACCCCTCTTTGGAGGAATGGCACATGTGACAAGAACACACGCACACACACTCTACTTTCTTCTTAAACAAGTTTGGCAGGACATATAACAGTATTTGTCCACCACTCAGTCCCAAGAACCAGCTCTCTTGTGAGCACATTTCCCAATATCAGGCAACCCCTTTAAAGGTGTTGGCATTGATAAGGGTTGTAGCTAAACTGTCTTTCCTGTGATCCTTCTGTCGCCATGGTTCAAACCAGTGAAGCAGCGTATGGCCAGCCTGTATTTCCCTCCCTGCTGCTAGCTACTAGCTTTTTATCTTCCCCTTGCATAATCAACACAATTTTCTTTTGACCATATTTCTAAAATAAAATCGAAGCATGCTATGAAAATTACTCCTTAGTATGTCATCACTGGTCACACTCCAGCACACCAAACTTTTTTGGTTCACTTGAAAGCCCAAGTGCACATGAATTACGTTGCCCAGTACGTAAAGTCAAAATTAAGACAATATAAAGCTAGGTTTATTTCAAATAAGTGATGAAGGGGTAACTACTGATGCAATAGCTGACACTGCAGTGAGTGCAAAGCAAACAAGAACCACCATTTTGAGTGAGTTTTTCAGACAATCGATTAAGTGTAGGAATTCTAGAGATCTGGCTGTTAAACAGTAAGTAGTCTGAAAACTTCACAGTGATACATAGTGCTCTGTATAATTGAGTCATGCAATCCAAACCCAAATTCAATAATAATTCTAGAAATCACTAAAATACCTTTTCTTGTTTTTTCCATTTAAAATACAGATATGAGGAACATATTAATACAAAGGCCAAACAGTTCCTTTGTCATTTTTCCTTACATGTTTTTCCCCCCAATGAAACCACCAAACAATTATTTTAAACATGTTAAAAGGAAAACACACCTACAAAAAAAACCCTAACCAATGCCCATTTCCAGAAGACACACTACCTGCTACCAAAATAAAACTCAGTACTAAGCCAACACAGGCTGAACAGTCAGATCCTAACTACTCATTTTCTCCTTTAAACAAGACTCTTTAATGTAAATGTTCCATTACGTTGGTAGAATCCAAAGAATAACTGAAATTACTTAATTGAAAGACTGTTTAATTCACTAATAACAATAATAAGTCATGTAATGAAAAAAATTGTGCTCAGCAAGCTAGTCACAAAGTAGTTATTCAACAAGTGATTAAAGTACTGAGACTTCAAAGGGAAGCCAGCACTTCCCACGCCTCCCAAAGTAAGAGAAAGCCACAAGGCAAACGGTGAGTTACACGGCTGGCAGAGAGATGGACAAGAATGGTAAACATTGGGGATATCAGCAGAGAAATCACTCTTTGCACAAGCTGTATCAGCAAGCAAGGTGTAAGAGCTCTAAGACCGAGACCAAACGATCCAGTGTTACCTTAATTAGGTTTTCCTCATTTTAATTGTCTTAAGGACCAGAACCAAGAACATTCGCTCAAGGACTTTTAACAGAGATAGCAGCTGACAAGCATACAAACATAAACTAGATCGACATAAAATAATCCAGCACCAGGAACTAAGACTACGGAATAAATCCACAAATTCAGCAAAACTCAACAATATCTATGTCATGAAAAAAAAAACAAAACAAACAAACCCAAACCCTTTAGGGATGACGTAGCTCATCATCATTTCGTTGTGCCTGTGTGCCCACACTGGTGCAAAATGTCAGATTAGTTATTGAACGCAGAAAATACACTGCTCCAAATTTATATTTACATATATTTCTAACTCTAAGACATTAAAGGAAGTAGTTGTTCAGAGTTTCACTAAGATTTGTATTAGTGGTAGCCAATGAAGTCATGAGGCAGCAAATGCAAGAGACTGTCACTTCAAAAGATTGAATTGCTCATTAGTAAGTGGTTCTGAAAAGGGATGTTGTTCACCAAAGAAAAGCTGGAACCACTGTGATTATACATCGGGATTAAAAGAGTCACTAGTCTTCCCAGCAGCAACAGCAGTCTGGCATCAAACAAGAGCCAGAAAGTTCTGGATCCAGCCCAGCAGCTCCCTGTTTTCTTCTACCTTGTACTCAAAAATCCAGCTGAGACAGAGATCCTCTTTAATCTGAGGATGTTTATCTTTTAAAAATTTCATTAAAAAAAGAAATTCAGCTTCAAGGCTGAGTTAGTTGTTCCCTTTTACACCTCGTTCTGCTTCAGTGCTATGAGTAGAGGGTAAACTCCGGATAAACCTGTTCAAAGTCAATCACTCCCGGGTACACACAAATCTGAAAATGCACAATTTTCCTCATATTCGCAGATTAATGAATGAGATCTACGTCTCACCTCGGAGTTACTCTTTTTGAGGAAAACAAATAAGTGGATCTTCGGTGGTTTCCTACATATTAGGAAAGCTTTTTTCTTATTACACACCTTCACTGTGAGTTGGAAACGGTTCCAAACGATGAGCTATCAGACTGCTGTCAATAACAGCCTTTTACGCACAGCCAATTAATCTCTCATTGTTCCTTAAGGGAGTCTCATGATACTTATAATCTTGGAAAGAAGGAAAAAAATTCTTCAGTGGAGATACATGTCACCAGCATAGCATTAACTGAAGTTGAAAAATACCCCTGAGATTTTTACTGGTAGTAAATATAATGCAAACTCTGACATGAAGAACAGATTTGAAGTAAAATGATGCTGTTGGAGATGACAATTTCCTCGCATTTCTAAGCGCCCGTCTCACAGCGCTATGCTTCATTATCATCACTTCTCATATTTCCAGCTAAAGGCAGATGACATCATGGACATGAAAGTAACCTGCCACTGTGCTCTCTCTGAAAGACAAAGTTAGGGCAGGGATTGGCATTACACATGAAGTCCCCTTCACACCACAACTCATCTTCGGTTTCATTATTAAAAGATTAGAGATGGAACATACGTGAAACCTTTACTATTCAGCAGAAACAGAAACTGATACACGCGAGTAGTTTAATTCACAGGATGACTGAAGCAATCATCTGTGCGCCATCCCGCAACTTCAGTCACAGGGGAGATTTACAGCCCCCCAAAAGCAGGTCTGGGAAAACGCTACTGCACAAGTTTGGGGTGGTTACTTAGGTCACTCGACCCTTAACATTATGCAATAGATCAAAATTAATAAAAAAAGAAATTCAGCTCCAAGTCTGAATTGTTTTAAAATTAATTTGGTCAAAAACTACAGTAACACAAAATGCTCAGAGGAATAAACGTGTATTGGCCAGCATGACTGACAGGCAGAAACGCGGTTTTTTGGACAGTCCCAAGTAAACTTGATGTGAACACACATTTCTCCTTTCCACTGTCAAACCATGTGCCCACCATCAGATGCTGCAACTCACCTTGGTAGCAAACACCTACTTTGGTGAGTGCAGCATTGGCACCAAGATTTTTCACCATTTTACTGCATAATTTTATGTTGTGATTCTGCCATTAAATTTCACTACCTCTGTAATGAACTCCAATTCCTCTTACTTCTCACCACCTGAAGAGAATCCAGAAGCACACTAATCCTGCAGCTTTCAAACCAGTGACTTATGCATTTATATTTATCGATGAGCTTTGGGAGTCTCGTCTACTGCCACTGACTTCACTGAATTACGTTGCAAGAACACAGTACCACTATTTGAGCACACTTTAAACTGTCTCTACTTCTTGTTCTCAGCTGACCAGTGTATTCTTTTCCTCAATCTGATGAAAGACACATTGCTGGTTGAAGGTGCACTGTGTTCCCTTCCTCGCTGTAAGATAAATGCACGTAATAAATACACCTCCGTATACCATGAGCACTTATAACTAAATCACTAGTAACCATCAGACAATTAATATCATCACTACCTTAGAGAAAATGGAAAAGTGGAAACAACACAGGAAGGATCAAGATCCAATCCAAAGTGACTAAACCGTTTTCTACTATTTTGTGATTTTACATCAAAAACAAACAGGCCATCAAATGAAGAGAAATGTGTTATGTGAGCCAGATATCTTCAGCAACAGTGTAACTTCAAAGAAATCAAAGAACAAAATTTTAAGGTAGAGATGCAACTCTTTAAGGCTATTTTAGTCTTTAAAACTGGTTTAGTTGGAAATAAGCTGGGATGACCAATGTCTATAAAATAGTTTGTTTTACAGACACAGTCCTTCCAGAAGATTATATTGAAAATTTAGTTACATGAAGCAGAGTAAAAGAACAGAGCTGTTAACTGTTTCTCTGCATCACAAGGTACATAAATGGAACTAGAATGTCCAAAGATGAATTATGGACCAAATCAGCATATAGAAACAAAATGAGAAAAAATGGGCCACATCTACAGCTCTGAGCATCTGTTCAGACTGTAGACAACAGCTCCTACCACATTTGAGTATGGTCAGGACCATTTTCTGCTCCTTGATAAGCTGAGCAAGTGTCTCCATCACCTTTACCTACCGCACTTGAACCAGCATCAGAAGCTATCTTGGAGCATACGAACTGGATTTCCCCTAAGTTACACAGCAGTGCCACATACTCAGATATTTAGTCCACAGCAATAGATCAGAGTTAGCCCTAAAAATAAAACTGCTCAAAATGTGCCTGGTGTGGATGCTACGTCCTCAGCAGCAAACACTTCAATTCTACAAGCCCACTTTGACTGTATTGTACTATTTGCTAACATGAACAGATCTAAACTGCCCTTACATGGCAGAACCAAACTTGGTTCACGAAGCTTTATCTTATACGGATGGAAAAGAAAATGGTGTTGGAATTCCCATTGCCGAAGTAAAAACAACAGTGCGTTACACAAAAAACAACTCCAAACCAGAACACTTTAGTCTGATGCCTCAAGCTTCTCCTAAAAGGTGCTTTTGCTTCTTCTTGCCCCAGTTAGGCTTCAGTGGCAGCAATAAGGTACTTTCAGGATTTGCCTACCTGCACTGTCAAGCAGGACTACTTAGGGACTCCAGGTTAAGAATCTTCCCACTCAAGTACTCTCAAGCTTTTTTCAAAATCTCTGAAGATTCTTCTGGCATTACTACCTCCGATTTCTGTACAAGACAGGCATATTCTTCTACCTTTATACCAAGCAAACTGCTGCATACTCAGGCTTGGCGACAGGCCCAGGCTGACCACGCAGCTAAACCCAGAAAAAAGGCCTCGCTAAGACCAGGCAAGTTACATGGCTGAGGCCAAATTTAAATGTTCTTGCAAATGGGCAACACAAATGGAAAAAGAGAGGATTTAAACATCTTCTGAAGAGCAAAGGTGCTTGTGTGATTGACAAAGCAGGACAAAACCGACTCTTTCTTTAACCAGAGCAGACTGAAAAGACTGAGAAGAAATACTCGATGCCTTCGATGCAGCATGTAAAAAGGATCACAGGAAAATGCTTTTGAAATTCCAAATACAGATAGGATACGCACTCTTAACCAAAATCACATATAGCAAAGTGTTTAGGAAGATGTTCTTTTTGTCAAAATTTCAAGTTTTCAAAATAAATACCAACAGAGAGCTGGAATTCTCACTGGAAAAAATTCTCCCTGGAAACCCAGCAGGCACAGCCCATGCCCAGGGAACTGTGCTCAGGCCACAGCAGAGCCATCTTCTGAGTCTGCAGTTTACCACATCGTAACACCAACTCCACTGTTACTCAAGCAGCTCTTAGTGGTCCACTGTACTGAAAGCTTTCACCTGCAAGCACACAATGTACTGCATTTAAAGCTGCTGCAATCATCACAGAACTGTTTCTCCAGAAATGGGTGAAAATCTGTCTCAGAGCACTTAATGCAACAGCAACGTAATCTCGCAGCCTGCGAGTACAAACATGTAAGAGCTTGGAAATAGTTTCTGCCATTTCAAAAGCAGCTTACAGAGGTGAACGGACTTTTGTGGAAGAAGAAAGTGGCAGCTGAGTAATATCTGATTACAGAGGTCATCAGCGATTGCCTGCCACAAGATCTTGAAGAGCAACAATTGGTCAGCTATGACCAAGACCCATTCCTGTCATAACAGAAACCTTCTTCACAGAAATTCGTGAACTTCTAACAAATGCAGTCTTGGTCAGGGCACAGCATTGCACAGGATGTCTTAAATAGGGGGAAGGAGAGAGAAGGTTGTTTTTCTCTAAGGATCTCGTTTATTCCTTGTCCCTTCCCAGTAGACTGCTTACTGGTACACTCCCCTGTTCCCCTGGGAACAGTTTAGGCTTCACAGAGTTCAGTTGCAGCTTCACTACTTCAGTTCCCTGGAGTGGCAGCAAAATAGGGAGTAGAGGGATGTGAAGGCAAGGAATGAACTCTTCAAAAATACACAATGTTCACTTGGATGGTTTTTAGGGCACCCCACAACCATCTGCCCATTCATATCTAGGTACTGTATCGCTGTTGATAGATGAAGCTCTGTTTTCTGGGTTCTGTTCTAGACAGGATCTACCAGGCACTGTGATCTTTGGAACAAATGCATGTTAACACTTATACCACTCTGGCTTGCTTGGAAATTCAACAGGGACAGCCAATTTCTACTACTGTATAGAAAGGATACAGCACTACAAATGGAAGGGGAGAAGAAGAAACCCAGGTGGATGAGCACCTGAAGTATAAAACAATAAACCCGCAGCCCATTTCACCATAAATGTAAGCTGCAACATACAAAGCAACTTCTCTTTCCTCCCTGAAACACTTTGTTCAAAAGGGAGAAAGAATAAAGAACAAAACCTGGAAACAAGGTAAAAGGATTATTTGCCTAAGAAGATTTGGGACTACGCTCTGCAACCAGGTTACAGAAAATAGAGGAGATGGAGTGACTCAGGATAAAATCGCTACATTAGCTGTGATGAACGGTTCTCTGCCATCACCTCTGGACTCTACTTGTAAGCATGAATTACAAGACAGGCGAAACACGCTGTATCGTACGAGCGTAGAGTTGTCCATCAAAAAGAAGCCTACAGAGCCTTGAAAGTTCAGGAGGGGGGTGTAATTAAAAGCAGAGAAATAATTTTTAAAGGTACTCATTAATTCCAAGAGCTTTGAGGTTCCTCTTGGAAATCTGCATAATCATATGTTAATTTATAAAATTGAACTGACCAGATTGTTTTCACTAATGAAATACATCACTTCAAAACTTTTATTTCAACATTCATCCAAAATAATTACACTGCACATTATTCAGCTTATATGCAAATCGAAAAAGTTTCTGCATCCAATTCACTTGTTAACATTTTCTTCTACTCTTAACTTTTATTTCACACTACGAAATTCCAAGTACTATAATACAAGACTGAAATATCAGCACTGAAATCCTGTTTTGTTAATTCTGAGGGGAAAACAGGCTGATGTCTACATTTAAAGTATCAAATTCTACTATAACCTGAAACACAGGGACTGCAGCATTATTCCAAAACTCACTCTCTTTCTCTCTTCTGTATTGGTGGCTTCAATAAATATGCAGAAGGTTACGGTCTGATTTTCTCTTTTAGCTAACTGTGGGAAAGAAGGGCTCACAAAATGGCAAACAAGTTGAATAACATGATATAGGGGAATAAATAGTCAGTAGGAAAAGGAAAAGGAATTTTTTTATTAGAGGATTTTAATCTTACCGTGCTACAACTAAAAACTGGTCAATCTGACGGTCAGTAAGGGGGCTATCTGGATCCCATACTTTTACTTCCAGCTTTGCCTGTTCTCTGTCATCTAATTCTCCTGTCAAAAGGTAGATGGGACAAAACACTTATTACTCACAATGCTTTTTCTCTGTGTATTTCTTGTACTATGTTTAAAAGAGACATTGCACATTTTTAAACACACACACACAGAGTACTTAACAATCAGCAGTTATCCATTTAAATTCCAGAACGCAGCATCAGCAAAGTACGTCTCTTTCCTTGACGTCAGCATTTCAATTTAAGGAGGCATTCCCAGGAGTATCAGCAACTTTAATGAAATGTGATTATAAACTTGAAACCATAACCAAAATAACCAGTGATTTTTTTAAATTGCTTCTCAACTACATAAAAGTCACTGTTTCACTCAAGCCACATTAAAAGCAGTTTTACACTTAACCAGCTTTAGCAATTAAATGCTATCCAATTTGTATTCTACGCCCCCAAACAAAAACCATTTTGAAAAAATGCTGTCTACTACATTTATTTTTTCACCTCTTGCTCTCAGCCACAACATTACCTGCATTGTTAACACAAATCATACTATTAAAATTGCTGTGTACATTGGTTATATTCTCTTATAAAATAATACATCGGGCTACAGCACAAGGAAGTCACTACGCTCTGCATCATCATTTCCCCTCTCCAGCTGTCTGAACAGAGCAAATTGTGGACACACATGGCCAAAAAACAGTGGTGGTGTCTGAAATTTAATTTGCGCTGTATTCGTTGTTAACAGAGTACAGCATTTGTACTGCTTGGAAGAACAGTGGAGAGCGGAGATGCTACTATGATTCACCTTCATAAGGAAGCCTAAATCTTGGCTTGACTACTACAGCAGTAAGTTCAGCTGCAAAAGGAGCAATATCATAAGTACACACCACATATTCCTCTAGTATAAGAGGATTTACCTGTGGGATGTGGCCAACAGATTTGCAGTCGCGACAGATGACAACAGCAAAGTTAAAATCATTGTCTTTCCTTGGAATTGTAGAATACGAGTGCGTTCATGTGAACACGTGAAATACTCCAGTGTTTAGCTGGCTGCAAGTTCTTGTCTCAGACTTTTATGAGCTACTCCAAGAATAAAAACCTGTTCTCAAATAGAGCAACTCCATTTCCTTGGAAAATCTAGGCTGTGTGGGAACCTCTAACAACACAGATCATCACCTTAGTCTGTGCTGTTTCTTATGACACAAAGAAAACAGCCCCTCTGAACACAGACAGTATCATCAAGCCATGAAATACCTGTACACTTCAGAGTCCGGGTGCAGACTGCAAAGCAGCCACTTCTGAAATCTGACCGCAGACAGTGAGTTTCTCTAGCACATTCATTCAGGAAGAAAATGAGAACGTGGTGTATGTTTATCGCCAGCGAACACACACGTTAAAACTCACCATGCTGTCTGGCTAATGTTTCAGGAACAAGTGGCACAGTCACATTCTTACAACACCACAGTAAATCACTTTCTTCCGATACAGGCAATCAAGAATTGCCTTCCCAAGGGGACTTCTGCTTCTGTTTAAGCTAATTCACGTCCAGTACTGGAGACAAACTCTTCGTTTCCAGCAATCCTGGGTAGTATTTTATGTCTATAAACTTATTCAATGGGTTACACACCTGCCAATACATTAATCTTTTTCCATCTGTGACAGACACATTGTGGTGATGTTCTACATTTTATAAATCTCTGAGCACTTTCTTCTGTTGACATATAGTTTTAAAATATCTTTAATGTTAGTTAACCGTTTCAGAACATCAGATCCTGGAGATCACAATACTCAGGCAGGAGAGACTTGTCACAAAGAGAAATCATCAAACAAGGACAGAACGAGTATTCAACCAAAACATGTCACTCTCCTGAACCAAGTTTGCAAAAAGAAGAAAACTGCAATGCTACGAACCTTACTTCAATTAGCAGTAATTAAACAATTGCTTCTATGAAATGTTGTTTTAACTCTTGATAAAGGTAAATTTGAAATACTACCAAACAGTATTTTGTAATGGCAGTGGACATAAATAGGATACCAGCAAGACTATCAATACCAAAAGAATCTAAACACATCTAATGTAGTATTTGCAATATGAATTATTACTGCATCAATGGCAGACAGAGAGGTCTCCAGGAGATAAGTGGTCTCTGCCAAACTGCACTTACAGGAAAAGCTTCATTCCCGATTTTCCACTGAAATGGCAGGATATCATCACTTAAACAGGAAGAAAAGTAACCTAAACAGATCATATCATGGAGGCAGCCAAGCGGTGCTGTAGCATTCTTTGAAAAGTTGATTTCAGGAATAAAATCTGTGTTTACTTCCTTTCACTGTTGCAAGAAACAGCATAGGAGGATCACATAAGATAAACAGGTCTTCTTTCAAAACAGCAATTATAAATCCCCCCGGTTTTCCTTGGGCTGCCTGTTCTCAGCTCATCATGCCTGTACCTTGGACACAGTGTTGTCCCTAGCAAGGGTTCTTCACTTGGTGTGCAAGAAGCCAATCCACTCACTGACTTGAGGTCTTTGTCTACATTTCTGTTCTGCAGAACAGGGTGCAGGCACCCATCATTGCAAGGCAGACGCTATTTCTAATAGCTAGAGACACTGGAATGTGTATGTGTGTGAAGTACTGTCAGGCTTCCCTACCCGACCTACAACGGCCATATATATGCTATCTAGTGAGTAAAATGTTTTGGGGAGGTCCCCTAACTAGCACGTTCAATTTTACCTTAGCGTTACAATCTGCCACAGTTACTCTGGGATACGGTCTTGGCTCATTTTTCGTCCAGGAGTTAATATTCTGTTATCTTATGTCTAAGTCGGCAACAGCAAAAGATGACGTGAAACACATTGTTTTGTTTCACATCCTATTCAAGGTCAGGTACTTTCTGTGATGCCTCAACCACGTTTCGGCTGAAACTTCCTGACAGGCATTCAGCCTTGCTCTTTTGACATCAACACGATTTTTAACGTGGCAGACCCCTTTAAGACACAATTTCTCTGTTAGCACCTCTACATTCATCTTTCATATTGCTGAGTTTGACATACAACTGTAAGATACTCAAACTGAACTGGTATCAAAGTTGCCACAGTATTAATTCCTTACATGGCAAATTCCAGGAGACAAAGGGAAGAGGGGAGTTTAACTTCTAATGTTTTCAGTGTCGCACCTGAGAATGTTCTCAGGTTCTGTTTTACAAGACTGCGTGTCTGCAAACTTTTTCTCTGACATATATGAGAGAAATAGCATCACACTGGATTTTCTCACACTGTCTAGCTATGAACACATTCCCAGACATTAAGCCTGTCTAAAGAAAAATCTGAGCTTTCTCCTTCAATTAAAAGTTCATTAGTTCCCCTCTAAAACACTCCACTTACTTATTCATTCTGCATAAAATTAATTATATGTTATCACAAAACATCACACAGGTTTTGACAAACGATGGGGGGAGCATGTACAGCTTAACCGAGATGGTTATAAAATGACAAAGTAATTGCCACTGGGGAAAATAAGTTTTACAGGAGCTACAGAAGAGACATCTTTCAGACGGAGGTACAGACTTTATCTACTGCCGCTTAATGAGTTCACTCTGCATGAACTCAGTTCACGGCAAGCAGCTAGCTGACTGCTGGTCTTAACTAACAGAAATTAAACACTTCTCCTATGACAGCTCTGCACAGAATTCTTATTACTCATTTTTTATTTATATGGGGGTTTTTTATTGATTTGTGATTCTCACCAGTACTGATAATCAAAAAACTATCCAGGAAAAAAGTTCAAAAAACTTACATTCGACTCTAAAAAGTAAAACTGATTTATGTGCAAATAAGTTCTCTGATGAGATGAGAAAGCTTCATTTATTTCAAAAGTGCAGGCAAAAGGAATATTACCTGTTTACCTTTCAACCGCAGAACAGCTGCCTCCCACACTTTGCCTGCCTGTCAGACATATACCAAGATTTCAATTCGTCATTCGGATAATGAGCTGTGTATTTACATCCATCTGACGGTAAAACTCAGTTTATGAACATAACACATGCATGAAGACTAGAACTGAACACCAGGCAATACAAAGACTACTCGTACGGAGATGACAATTAAAGGTATCAGGCACTACAAGCCCATTAGTTGTGCGCAGCAAGTTAAAACTGCTACCAAGCATTTTCTCAGCCAATAAAACATGTGTAGTCCAATCATCTCCTATCCTCTACAGCTGTAGCCTATATAAATAAAATTCAGTCTCAAAAAATCCCTTCCGAATTAAACTGCCTCCAACTCCAATGACTCTCTCAGTGCTCAACCTTGTGGTGCTTATAAATCAGTTACGATGAGCAAAAGACAAAGCACTCAAGAGAGCTTTAATTCATCATATTCCAAATTTCTAGAAATAAACAGAAATAATTACAATTGGGGTCAGAATAAACTAAACTGTAATGACAAAATTCTCCGTGATGGTGCATCAAGAACGGCTGGCTTTCGGGAATGTCCAGTGCCAGAAGGAAAGAACAAATCAGGCTGCCTCTTTCCCCAAACCCTGCAGAACACTATCCAAGGAACTTCCACCAATTGGAAATCAGGGAGGCTCAATGTCCTAAAACCACACCATTCCTCACTGCGTAGTCCTTACATTACGTTGCATTGAGGTAGAATCCCCACTGCCACAGAAGTAAAATAATAAAAAGTCAGCCCTTCCAACTGAGTTTTTAAATTTAGCATCCAAAGGTAATGACCTAAACTAATATATTGTGTAACACAACAAGGTCACCTTCAGTGCAAAGGCAGGGGCAAGTATTCAACCAATGAAGAGACACCCAAAATTCACCTGTATTCAGGAATTAACTTCTTGTATTTGATATCTGTGAATAAACCTGAACAATGTGACTTGCACCAAGATCCGCCAGCCCTCGCCCCCGTTTTAAATGACGCTTTGGTTGGCAGACGCTGTGCACTGCTCTAGCACCTATTCCAGTCTGAGTACGGAAAGACTGCAACAATTTTCTGAGTTCCTGAAATAACCACATGTGAGGTAATAGGGTTTTCAGAGAAGCATAGTGGAAACAATCCTGTGTATGAAGAGTAACAGTCCCATACTACATATGAATACTGATGATATTTACAACACTTGGTTTGGAAAGAGGGAAACCACAATACATAGACATTGTATCCTTCAAAAACAAAACAAACCCACTAAATCAAAATAAAACCTCTGGTCCTGCAATTTTTTTCAAAAATAAATGTTATTAATATGCAAATTCCCTCTGACTATAGTACTCTAAAGATATGTAAGACTGTTCACTTACATGAATTTAAACATAACTTAGAAAATTTTCCCTTTAGGATTAAATGTATTTTGACTTATTCAAGTGTAAAAAACGCATTTCATTTACATCTGATATTTGTTTTTCATATTCTACAGAACGAAAAGAAAAAATCAGATTTACAGTAAAACAGCAAAGAAAACAAAAATCTGAACTTTCAATAAGTTCATTTAGGCAAAGTTACTGAGGCAGAAAAAGCCAGCAAAGCCAATTAAACCCTAAGATGTAACTGCCTGAAAGGCGAGTTGAGCACTTACCAGGACACATTATTTGGGATAATAAGCACACAGAGTGCACAATAAATAACCGTGCCTGCACCCTTCCTAAGACTGGCTACCCGACAGACCTCAGCTGGTATTTGAACAATCTCAGCCAAAGCTCTACAGCTATTACTCGTGACGGAATTTTTCCGACAGCAACCATGCCCAACCTTCCTCACCAACCACGTGGCACAGAGCATTCATGTGGCACTGCAACCAGAAGGTAAGAGAGAAGACAGTTGCTACTTGAACCAGCTCCTTCAAGGCGCTGAAAAACAGGAGGTTCACAACAAACGTAAGGGAAGAATGAAAACAGACGCCTACATCTCCTCAAGCAGCTAAAGACAGCAGGAAATCATGGCTCTCCTGACGTGAAGACTAAAACTCCAGCTGTCATGGGTTAGGGCTGAACCAGCCACCAGACAGATGACAGACACTCCGTTTCTAAAGGGG
>NW_010404041.1:33165-36697 GCF_000710305.1 Buceros rhinoceros silvestris | reverse complement strand
CTTCAAGGGTTAGGTTTGGGCTGTCCCCTAGACAAATGACAGGTGCTCTCTAATCCCTCTCCCTCCACAAAGGAGAAGTGAAAAGGAATAAGGAAGAGAGACTTATGGATTGGAAAAGAAAACTAAAACGGCTTTAATGAAAAATAAAATGTATATAAAAATATATACACAAGACCAGTATGGCGCCTAACCCCCTCTGGTGGCAACCATGTCACCGTCATCACTGATGCTGTAGGCAGACACTGGGGAAGGCCCAGCCTGGGCTCAGCAGCTGATGGTAACCAGATGCCAGCTAAGCTCCAAACACGTCTTTCCTACAGACTGCTGCTGCTTCCGCCATTTCAGAGACTAACTCTTCCTCTCTACATCTTAGTAAGGGGGTGGTGCTCTCCCTTGCCAACTACAAACTCTTTGTACTGCTTTAAATGGCCAGAGAGTCCCTACCCATGTCAGATTCCTGCTCCTTAAAGAACTCCCCAGAACCTAGTAGTCTCCTTTTAAACCCAGATACAAGAGATAAGCAGCACTGGGCTAAGAACAGGACTGCAGCTGCAAGGGGACCATTATCATGAGAAAAATTCCATGCAGCAGGAGACAGACATCCCATAACCCTCCAGGCTAATTAAAACAGGGCTCCGCAGACAGCTTGCCATTGCTGGTGGCAGCAGCCAGTTCTCTAGAAAAACCTTTAAAGGTAATAATTCCCTACCCGTCAACCTCTTGATGCTTGTCTTCTTCCATAGACCTCTGTACAGAGACTAAAATCTCATTTCCCACCAACCGCCAATCAACTCTATCCCTTCCTGCAGCCACCATCCCATTTCGCACTCTGACGTGCCTCTGTTTTGCCCAGCGATCTCTAGCTCCACCTGACCCACCCAGCATCCTTACAGCAGCACTACGAGCAGGGCAGGTGAGCTGACAGAAGCTGCTGCTATACATAAACAATTAATTAGCAGTAATACACTCTTACCAGGCACTTTCCACTGTCCAGGTAAGCGTGTGACCACTGATGGTGGAGAACAGCTGCCACTGCGATGCTGCCCAGGATAACGCAGCCTGGGATCCTTTGTGTGCCCAATGACACCCTTCAACCCCCTGAACAACTTTAACCATCACAACCACCCCTGAACAAGACAGGGCAAGTTCAGAGCTTAACTCCCTCTACAATCTGCTTTTACACTGGCAGTTTTGTGCTAAATCTCCGAAATTATCCCATGTTTTTACAAGAGAGAAACATAATTTCTAAAGGTTAGTAGTTGCTCCGTTAACTGAATCATACGATGTGTATGTTATACTTTTTCTTGTATCGCAGTATTATAATCTAACCATCCGGAAGACTCTTTGGTGGGTATTAACACTGTTAGCTTAACATTACTGTTGACACTTCCTAATCTTTGGGTGTTCCTTTTATTTTTAGACTGAGATTTGCTAACAGCTCAACGTGTTGTCTCAAGCCTTTATGGAAAAGTCATGAAACTGTCCTACGCCAATGGCAATGACTGAACAGGTACAAAGAAGTTATCTACTACCCAGCATCATCTCTGGAGGAAGGTGACAGTGTAGCAGTTTGAGGTTTCTCTCACAGCTTCTCTTAATGAAATAGGACTGCAGATAAGTGCAGAAAAAGGTGTGGCCTAAGATCATCTCTTCTCCAGGCTGAACAAGCTCAATTCTCTCAGCCTGTCCCTGCAGGGTGACGGCTCTAGCGCCAAGTGCCACAGCCTCCACTGAACTTACCTCAGATCACCAACAGCTTTCCCATATTAGGAGACTGTCCAGGGGTTGGCTAGGATAGGATGCATTTTCACAAGGGGCTGGGAGAGACCACAGCGGGGACACATGAACCAGACCAGCCAACAGGATATTCAATACCATACTGACATCATGCCCCCCATAAGGGGGGAGCTGGCTGGGAAAAGCACAGCGCAGTAGTTTGAGACTCTCAACAAACAAGAGTCTAGAAAGACTGGAGCACTCGGCACTGGGTGGAGAAGGTAGAGTTTCACACAATCGTAACATCCTTCTAATCTGATGTACATCTAGGGTCACAGTTTTACTCCCAAAGATACTCCTAACAGAAGTCACAAGTGACTGCTGGGAGAAATCTGGTCTGGTCTTTATCATAAAGTTACAGTCTTCACTAAATGTGTAATCTATGCAATTTAGCTAAGCCACTACAAATGCAGCCTCAACAAGCAAGGCTTTGGCATCTTCAGCCAGATCTACACTTGTTTATATTCGTTTACTCTATTTGTGTGAAGGATTCATGATTCGATGTAACTCCAACTGGAAAAAACAGTTGGACCCCTAATACTTTATTATGCATCTTGATTTTTATAAAGCTTTAGTCTTTTACAGAGAAAACAATCTTTTAATTTCAAAAATTAAAGGGAGAGTAAAGTTATGCAATGCACTCCTGAGGTGAGATGAGGGGGAAGGCTGCATACCCAAGTCCTACCTACCAAGCACCAGGTTTTAGAGTATGTTTTATTCAAGAATGGAAAAATGACGACATCGGGGGTGGGGGGAGTGTAAAATCTACTCTCACCAAAAAAAGTGTATAGTTTTCCAGTAAATCTAAAAGAAAACCAAAAAAGACAGTAGTCTATTTAGAACATAAGTTATCACAGCATAGAGAAAACGCAAACATCCCAAGTTTTTAATCTACTACAACACCTCAGTGTGTCTACATCAGAATAATATTTAGAGAAGACATGGAAGGGCTTTCACAATTCAACGAATTTTCATTTTTCAGCCACTTTGACTGGTCTTCTGAAAGCTCAGCTGAACTGGCATGTTTTCAGTCATCTGAATTAGATTTACACACCAGTAACTTTTGAAATCAAGTAAGTGATGGTGTGTGAATCTTCAATTTTTCTAAGTCTATTTTAAAAAAAAACAGCTTTGGGGACTTTTTGTACACATAAAATAATTCCTACCAACAACCTCCTAAAAGGTCTACTTCCTTTACATTAAAATTGGCGTGAGAAATTTTACATGTGAATAAAGTTAGCAATGCTTTCTATTTTATTATATAATGCTATTACTAGATGCCCTAAAACTTCATTTTTTCTCAAATGATCCCTAACTGATCCTCAAACCAGCACATGACTCAAAGTTGTTTTAAATTCTTTAATTTAAGATGATTGCTTTAGGCTTTTAAAGAGTCATACATTACGGCACAATAATGTGGAGGTGCAGATCATCAGCCGCTTTCGAAATCGCAGGCTGAAAAATGTATTTCAAGATTCAGAAATCTTCACAGAACCCCATTTTCCCCAAACATATGTATTTTATTCTATTCAATTTAAACATTGTTCAGATTTGTTTTCATGAATGAACAGCTTGACACTGAATGCATTATCTTTCAGGCTGTCGTCTTCCATAAAGACACAGTAACAGCTGAATCATCTTTTTTTTTTTCCTTGGAGGTCAGAAGGCTACAGAAACATTTAAATAACCATCAGTCAAAACTACAGTAATTCAGATATTTGTATCCTCCTAAAACCGAACTGGTTTTTTCTACCAG
>NW_010404041.1:18800-33067 GCF_000710305.1 Buceros rhinoceros silvestris | reverse complement strand
GGTTTTTCCTCCCAGCCACTGGAAGTGCAGATTCATCCAACTAACCAGCCAAAGAAGTTCTCTCTGTATCACCAGATCTTTGCTTTGTGGGTGACCTGGTGCTTCCAAACCTTCATTAACTGCTGGACTGTTACTGCCTGCTGGAGGCAGCAAGAAGACTGCATTCCTTACTGCCCCGTGGGGATTAACGGGGAGTGAGAAAAACAGGACAGTAACACACAGCGAAATCCTGACTTCATGACCTAACAGAAGGATCACCTACTCATTTAACTGAATCAAGGATTTAACTCAAAGTTAAGCTCCAGAAGAACTTGTAACTTAACTCTTAATAAATACACAATTCATTTTAGAAAAAATTAAATAATATTAATTAGATTTAATTTTAGAAAAAAAGTAAAATTTCCATGGGAAATGTATTCCCTATGTATTCCCTATTCCATAATTAGGCTCTGTAGTGATTAAGCAGCAGAATTCGGTAGGAAAAGACTTCCTGTCTGGCAGAGCCCCCAGCTCACCCTGAAAACCCAACAATTCAACCAGCTACTTCGGAAGCACTTCAACACTTTCTGGCTACTCCATACACGCATTGAGGCAGCCATTTGCTCTGTCCCCTGGGAAGTCTTCCTCTTGAGCGTACAAATGTTTACGTCATCACTTGTTTCCCCGCGACAGGCATATTTTACAGCAACAGCAGTGTGCCATATTTTAGCCATAAACTTGTTCTGAAACAAGTCTGAACGCCTTACAAACAAATCTGAAAAAGACTACCTATACTTTATTTCTGGTTATTAAAGTCAGAATAACAATGCAGGTGAGCTACTAACGCCATCCTCGGTAAAATAATCTGCCACTTGCCAGAAATCAAATCATTCTCATTTCATACTGTCTACTAATAAGCTTCACAATAATAATATTCTTTTGTATGAAAGAAAAAATTGAGCAAAAAAACCCAGCCCATGACAAATGGAAAACACACCATTTGAGGTTATAAATAATCATGTTTGGGGCATTCAGAACTCCTTGGACTTACTGGACGTGATACTCCTGTCACATCATCATTTCTTATTAAGGAATAAATCCCCAAATTCCTGAAAACAGTATCTACATCTAGATACTTCTCAGGAAACCTTTTCTTTCATTAGCATTCAATGTTGGGTGCACATTTCACTGACAAAACCAGCTCAATTTATAATTAAGGCAACATCACTGCAAACATAACACCACACAGCTGCTCAGTCCTTCTTAAATAACACCCAGACACCAAATAAATATTGTACTTGAAATTGTGTTTAAAAGAATACAGTTCCTATCTACCAAAAGACTAAGGCACAGGTAGTTGAGGTAGTCTATAAATAAAAAAAATTTAATCATACCAGTAATTTTAAAGATACACCAAGTATATATTTCAGTCCTGCCACAACACAGACAAGAGGCTTTGATGGTAGCCAGTATTTTACAGTAAGATATGCAATTAGATAAACAATTGTGCCTAAACAGTGTTATGCACAAACTGGAAACGGACAGTGTCTTTTCTACTGCTGTTCAAGGACCCTTCCTTCCTTTCTTCAAAATATCTACTGGCATATGACAGTTTTCTAAGACCCACTATTTTACTTTCTCTCCCTCTATGCTGATTAGTTTAGGTCAGAAAGTCAGCCTGAGCGATAACGCGAGATGAGGATTTTTCGACTAATCCAAGATCATACATTTACCTTCTGCAAGCATGTCTGGCACATCTGCTTGATATCTAGGCCCCACTCTGATCTCTCCCTTGTCTGCCAAAAGTGTTTTCAGTGATGGATCATACACCAACGAATAAAAAAAAGTATCCTAAAAAAGAAGACATTTGCAACAGCATAATAATTTTTAAAATTGCATTTGTAAACCTGTATCACCTTCCATTTGGAAATTATTAAAGCAACCCCCCCTTGCACAGATTTGGTCCGTTAATCCTTATTTTAAAGGATGCAGATGCTTCATGAGTACTTTTCAATGGCTAATTGAAACTTCTCTCACTGTTACGAGTCACTTCATAACTGAGCAATAATGAAAAGCTTCACACACAAAAACATACCAATGGATTTGAAAAGAATTAATGTTTAACATGTTCCCTCTCATAAATACCTGTATCACTCTGACTTTGCTTTATAAATTAGTCTCACAAAAGCATAAAACACTGGCAGTGTGTGGAAAGGGCTTACAGAAAAACGGTATTGGCAGATCTGGTGGCATCACCTGAAGCACGGGGCGAGTCCTGTTTCCAAAAACATTTCTACTGATTATCAGTGGCTTTGGTGTAGCTTTTAAAACTAAATACATGCTACTTTCAGCTAAAACCCACTGTCTGCCTGATGTTATATTAAGGTAATCCAAAGAAAACCATTTATTTGGAATTTTGCAATACAGCTATCTTTCCGATTCTTAGGGAATTTTCTTCCCCTCTGTTAAAGCCAAGCAGCCAAAGTCCCTTCCACAGGAAATGAAAGGTGAGGAGATATGGTCCACACAGTAATTCAGAGCCTTTAAGATTAAACTCCTATGCTAAGTTGCCCTCTACAGGAGCCTCTTTTCTTCTCTGTCAATGACTAAAGATTCTTCTTTCTAGAACACTTCCAGGGGTTAAAGAAAAAAAAAAAGAAAGAAAAGACAAGGGAAAACAAAAGAGCCATGAATTCCTCTTTAAGTATCTGCTACAGGAAAAAGTCTGTATATTTTTCTTTTGTACGATAACATACAAGTTACTTTGAATTAATTTTATAAATACAACCATATCCATAACAAACCCATCATTTTAGAGCATCAATTAAGTTTTTATCCAATAACACTTTCAAAATCAGTGTTTTCAACAACACAATTTTTCTTACTTACTCATGAAAAGATTCTCAAAGTATTGTTTGCCCATTTATTAAAAATACAGCCAGAGAAAACCATAAACCCATCCCAGTATTCACCCAAACAGAAGTCACAAATTACCTCTTTCTCCAGGTATGACAGCACAGATTCTGTCTCATTCAGAAGCGCAACACTGCATTTTCCCCTACACAAACATAAAGAACTGTTAACTTTGTAGAAAAGTTCAAATTTTTATTAAGTCAAGTTATCTGCAAGAAAACGATCTAGACGTACTTCGAACTTTCACATTAGAAGTATAGTAAAATGCACATTGCTGTACTTTTAAGGTACCAAAATTAACATCAAAGCAATAAAATGAAGGGCTGTTCTGGCCCAAGCAATGGAATTATTTCTAATAATTAATCCATGGCCACGCTAACATGCCAACCACCACACTTTTGCGCAGGCTGCTGGTAGAAAGCTTCCCGTGACTGCCCATTCATAACCCACGTAGACAACGCAATGGGATGCTGACCTCGCTGCTCCCACCTTTTCCTCAACCCCTTCTCCCCCAGCATTCCTTGTGTCTCAAATTCCTCTGCCTTCTCTGCAAATAATCTGCAAAATTATTTTTAACAAATGGTATTTTAAAGAAACACACAGAGACGTGGATGAAAAATGTGAAGTGTGCTGAATCATCTTGCTAGTGACCGGCATTTTTATGCTATCGTTTTCAACTGAACTACCATTTTAGAATAATAAATACATATTCATTATCCATTACACACACCACCTTGTACTTCACACAGCTAGGTTTTACTCAGCTGCGATCAGTTTAGTAAGTATTCACCAGGAGGCTCCAGTAGCCTTACACGTGTGATGACCTCTGCCCAGAACATCCTTCTCCCACGGAAGAGACCACCACAGAAAACCTAGAAAAGGTAACTGTTTGCAGAGACCTGTTTAATTTTAAGGTAACACCAAAGAAGTGGCTGCAAAAAGCCTCCTTCAGTTCAATGTCTGTTGATTGTTAAGCTCACCATTAAGCATGGGATGGTGATTGTTAAAGGCTGATCATTAAGCCAACACAGGCAGCTCGTCTCTTCCTCACCACTGCCCATCACAGGAAATGGGGAGTTAAACCACCCATCAAGCCTGCAGTAGATAACCTCCTGAACTTCTCCTCACCCCTCTCTCAGAACCACACCAGTGAAGAGAAACGGTGGGAAGATGAGGGAGAAAAATCTGAGCACAACAGCAGAGGAAACGACTCCTGCAGTAGACAAGCAGAAAACCTTGTCTGTACCTCACCATATCTTTGACTGGTTTTGAAGCTTTTGGCCTTGATAATTCCAAAACATTCACTTCTAAAAATTGATGTCGTACCATGAAGTCAATTTGTCAACTTTAATGGATTTTTTTAAAGACTAAACAGGAGTTCACCTTTCCAGTTTTCTTCCATGCCATATACCTCTACTGTGCTCTCTCTCTCCACTACAGCCTACCCTTACTTACCTCCAATTATTGCAGAGACATTTTATTATATACATAAAATGTATTATTTTTATTGCACTGTCATTGCAACTATAAGAGTATTTTATTGACTGACCTTATAGCTTATTGCTGATAATTAAGAACATTTCATTTTATTTCCCCAAGAGACAAGATTACTCCCCCCGTCATGTCTTCTAAGGGAGTGAATTTCAATTTGATCTTACATTTCTTCATACAGAATTTTAACCACCTAGTGGCTGGAGTCACACAGAGGTAACATTACATATGATATCTCACATCCTTGGACTAGAGTCCTAAAAAAGACAATACTAGACATACACTAATAGATATCACACTAAAATGAAAAAAGCCTCATATAAAACCAGAGAAATTAGAGTAAAAATTACCAAAAAATTACCTGCACTACAGTTACCAGTTCCTATAATCTTTCAAACTGTTAAAGTCCTTGCTTGTTTTGGCACAGCCCCTACTTTTCAACCATGGGGAAGCTCTACAGTTCCTGTCCTGCTATTCTTGCAGGCTACTGCTTCATGGTTTCACCAGGTCAGTAAGACAGCCCATGAGACAAATCTTATTTTAGCTTGGTTTTCTTGGGACAGGAGATGTGCAAACAAAAATTACAGAAAGAATTACCTAAGAAACAAAACGCTTAGTACCTGCTAACCCAGACAAACCATAGCAGTGGAAAAGGCAACCTCATGGGTACGTTATCATGCCTGGAAATTTCCTATTGGAATGGAGATAGAGTTTGGGGGAGACTGATGAAGAGCAATAACTCTCAGAACTCATTGCTCTGGGTTCCCACCTAGTCAATAAAACTTGGTATGCAATGGTCATTCAGATCAAGTTGAAGAAAGAAAACAATAGATGCAGGCATGACCCCACAGACTTTGGAATTCTACCATTAACATATAGAAATTGTCCTCTTCAGTACGACAGAACTATGTTGAGTAGTTCTGTACAGATCTGCCAATTGCCTTTTGCTGATCTTCATCAAGAAAGGCTGGTCTCCTGGCAGAGATTTGGAACACAGAAGTGTGAGTCACTAGCTAGGCAGTCTGAGAAGAGAATAACAGAGGAGAGCATTAGGGAATATCATGCTTGTGAGGAAAATCCAATTTGATTTTAACATATGCGGTTACTTCAATGACAACTAGAGATTAAACTGAGAAGAAGATGCATAATGAAGAGGGTTAGAAAGGTTCTGTGCAGGAGTGGAATTCAGGAGTAACCTTTCCCATATTCAGCATAAAGGGAAAGAAGGGGAAAAAAAGGTACAAATATTGAGTGGAGGAGGAGAAAGCTACCTTAAATCAAAAAGATGTTTCCTGAACTATCTTAAATGGGAAAGTGTTTTGACGATTTCCAATCAAACCACTTTGAGCCAAGTCTTGATCCCTTACAAGCAGTCTAAATTGCAATGATCATCACCAAACCACAGAGTAGGAACTGTGAAGTCCGAAGAGCTTCTGCTAATTACATAAAATTGATTTGTCAGTAACGGGAAGCCAATAGTAAGAGAACTTCTGTATTTTAAGCGCAGTTTAAGAGGCTCAGAGTGATGCTGACAGGCACGTACCTAAGCCTTCCTAGCAAACTTCAAGTTCTCCAGATTGCAAAGACATTTACAAGCAGAGAGCAAGCTATGGCACAACACTAAAACCAAGGAAATAAAAGTATCGTCATAGCAATTTAAATGTGCAACAGATCCCTAACTAGAGTTTGACTTTTAAATTATTCAATCAATATGTAGAAAGATCTGAATTGTATTGATTTGTACTTAATTGGTTTGAGTTTGGCTCTGCTCATTTACAGAGCCATCTCAAACACAAGGGAGAAAACAACAAAAAACACTTGCTAGTTGGATACTACTGGGAGTCATGTCTCCAACAAAATGATCCCAAACAGTACAAGGCTCTGTATCTGTGGCCAAAAGATAATCGGGTAATACCAAGTTTCTTGGTCTAACACACTCTTGATTAAATAAAATTAAAAACAGAATGCACAGCAAATTGATTTATGCACATCTAAATGAACCAGTAAATGCCTGGCATCTAAACATCTGAACTGGGCATATGAGATGGCCCAGGTTTTTTATGCTGTATGCGGCTTTTAATCAAAAAATTCTGAGTTCTAATCTTCATTAGAGCTGGAGTGCTGATTTTGAGTGCGCCAAACTGGTAAGATTTTTTTTTTTAAAGACAGCCTCGTGGAGCAATCACACACAACTGACATGGATTGTAGATCATGTAGTTATTTGTAGATCATGTTCCAATTTTTTAACATGTTCTCAAGGTTTCAACTTACATAGCTCTCACCACTGCTGTTCACTCTCAATCTAAACAGACCAAAGCATTCCCAAAGCCAAACAGATTTACAAGACAAAACGAAGAGACTTTGCATGGTAACAATTTACACAGTTTGTACATTTAAACAACTGTGTTGTCAGCTGAGGAGCCAAAGCACTCGGCACCTCCACCAGACGATGTTAGCTTAATAGTTGAAAAAATACACGTTTTTGCAGTAAAACTACATGTTTTGGTATTTCAAAATAAGCGTAACTGTTTATATACTTTCTGTAAACTACTGCAGGAAACTTAAGTCATTGGTATTTTTCCTCTAGGGCTTAATTCATGCTAAGAAGTTAAAAATCTGTTACCTTTTAGCACAACACCACAGGAAGCCGGTTAGGAATGAGTTTTTATAGACCCATTTGGGTTGGAAAAGACCTTTTAAGATCACTGAGTCCATTTCGAGGTCACCCAGCTCAGAAGCAATGCACGTCACTCCATGCAACTGAACTTAAAGTTCTGCTCCTGAAGAAAGACTCCTGCTTCGTAATTATGTCAGTGTTATGCAAAACTATGTTCTGATTTTCAGGTATTTCAGTGACAACTGTTCACTGATAGATACATCTTTTCTGATACTCTTACTAGTACTGGCTATTGACCACATCTGAAAAGAGGATTCTGGCTTAGCTTGAATTTTCATCTTAATTCATGTAAGAATTTTCTGAATTCCATTGGAAAACAAACAGAATTAAAAAAAACACCAGACATGCATCTGAAGTCCCTTTGCTCTAAATAGTCGCAATCCAGAGGGGAAGAATTCCTTCCTTAACCATCCAAATCATCAGGTAAGCACATGCCTATGCAAAGCAGATTCACTCCTCATCCAGTTTGAATCATTCAAGAAAATAAAGTCAGGATTCTAAGACTCAAAGTAGGCTTTTACAAAGTAGCTAGAATTTGTATCACACACACACGTGAGGTATATGAATGCAAACCAAAACAAGACACTGGTTCTAGTCTGCATAATGATCAGAATGATGTCACAAGATACGGGAGGGAAAGAAAAGAGAGAAAAAACATATTAAAGTAATAGAGGGAACAAATGAGAACAGAGAGAAACCAAGATTCTTACAGCTTGATACTTTCAAAGTCGAAGGACACTTTTTTGTATGCTTACATGTAAAAATATGAAGAGGCTTTAAATTTCTTGATATAAATTAAAGACCTCGTCTCATGATCAGAGCATTTAGAAGCCCTTTAATGTCATGCAAGCATTCTGCAAAAATATTCACCAGTCCTATTAATCCGCTTTTAATAACATTAACTTATGCAATCACAATCCTTTAAAGGGTCATGAAGCCCGTTCTGCGTGGGAAAGGAAGCAATAAACCAAGCCAAGAGCATCTTAAAACAGTCTGGGCTTGGTTTTGTGGGTTTGTTTTGTTTTGGGGTTTTGTTTTACATAAAGGGTATGTATGAGAAAAATTTCTAGGTTAAAAAGAACTGAAGTTTTCAGAATCAGAGTTCAGAAAGTTTTTCTGAATTAAGACCATAGGTCTGCTTACACCGAGCAACATATAATCCTCCAAAAATATAAGAAACGCTTAGTTCTCCAATAACAGATTAAAGATTAGGGTGTAGATTTACTGCAGTTATTTGAATCATCTCCACGATGACTAACATGCGCATAATGCACAGGTTTCCTACACAGCCATGGTGAGGCCAGAAATCAAGCTCAGCAAGAATTTCAGCATCTTGCAACTGTGTCCAAGCACTCGGTGAAAACACAGTCTCCAGGAGGAAAAAATAAAACAAATTAAAAAATACTGTGTGACTAGAATCCCTGTGTTTATAGAAGTAGAGTACGATAAACACACCTAATTAGTAGATGATAAATCCATAAAGAATATGGTAAATTATCCATCACTTTTAAAGGGGGGGTTATTGCAGAGCAGACCAAAATATTTGCACCTAATTATTACGACATCTGAGAATGCTTGTCTTACGTATGCTTTCCAAATGCTTAAAATAATACTAATAAACAAACACAAAAAACCACAAGCCCAAGAGCGAGACACAGTTATTAGCAAATAAGAATTGTGCAAAAATAATGAAGTGGCAAGATGAATCCTGATGGGTAAATCGATTCTTCTGCACAACTCAAATGAAATAATAAATTTAAAAGCAATTACAAGTTATCTCAGAAGCTAAATCAGAAGCTATTTCGCAGAATTTTATAAGGCACCCGTTTCACCACGTGCTAAGTTTTACGACACATTTTACAAGACTGACAATTTCACCTGTTTTACAACTTCTAACATTTTTTCGCCTGTGCCTTCTCATTACCACATTTGGTAATGCTGAAATATCTGACAACCCAAGCTAAAGCACAAAGGACTTGGGCTCAGCTCAGCCCCTCACTGGGAGAGGCACCTGCGTGAATCCTGGGTGCAGTCACTGCGTGACGTTAATGATCAAGAGCATTCAGCGAGGCTGGCTGCCAAGATAACTCTGTTACAAGGACGTCTGGGGATTACAGCGCCTGGCAAACTGCACCTGTAACACGCAGGGATTAGGAAGGCAGACGGTGATTCTCTGGCGGGGTGCTGCTAACCTTACACAACTGAGCAGACGGGAAGGGAGAAGTTTCACTTGTAACGTGACAAGTAGGCACTACGGTAAAGTAAGTAAAAACATACGACACCAGGTAAAATTATTTTACTCCCTTAAATTACAAGCAGAAAGGTAGCCAAACTCAGGTTTCTTTTTCTTGGCTGAATATGTCAGTAAAAGTTCAAGATCTGCAGGTGCCAAAAGCAGCTATAGATGGTTCAGCCTCCTCCATTCTCTTCCTTCCAAGGGACTGAGCTTTTGCATTCTTACTCTTGAGAGAACCGGCCTCCATTCTCTCCTCTGTTCAACTGTACCGTTTATGTCCTCCTGTAAATCCAACTGTTTGGGGCTGAAACTGCAAATGGTCAGAACAAAGACCCACAGAATGAGTATCTGTGAGCCTTCTATATGGAGACGACTAGCTTGATAGACCAGTGACAGCACTGACTGTCATCTACCCTGGCTTTAGCAAGGTCTGCCTCCACAGTGTCCTTTCACCAGATTTGTAACATATGGACCAGGTAAACAGACAATAAGGTTAGGAAAAACTAGCTGGATCACTGGCTTGAAAATGTTGTAGTGAACGGTACAAAGTCCAGCTGGCAGCTGGTTACTTGGGACATCTCTCAAGAGCTGATACTGGGGCCAGCAGTTTAACATCTTTAGTAACAGTCTGAACAAGTTAACTGCATACACCTTCAGCAGGTCTGCAGGTGATACTAAACTGGATTTGTTCACTCTTACAGTATGACAACTACAAGGAGGAATCCTGTGGATGCCTTCAGTTACATAAGGAAAAGATAGAGAAAGGAAACAGAGCCAGGCTCCTTTCAGAGAAGCACAGTAGAAGCACAAGAGACAGTGGACAGGAAGCTTCAACATGGGAAATCCCACTTAGAGCATGGGGAAACTAATTTTCACCACAATGGTGGTCAACCACTGACACCCAGAGAGGCTCTGGAATCTCCATCCTTGGATATTCTGGAGTAGTGACAGGACAAAGTTGGAGGAATACCACCTTCACAACATTTCTATCCTCTTTTACAGGACAAGTTAATTAAAAGTTAGGAAAACTACTGAGAATCACAGAATCTGAACATTAAGTGAAAAAGCTAAATGAGGAATATTTTGCATATATTTTCCTTCTTGTTTCTTTTTAAACTAGAATTAAAATTGTTAAAATGTCATTATACCATGTTCCAGAATTTGTCTGATGAAGTAACACATGACAGCAGAGCTCTACAGCATTCTTCTGTTCTGAAAAGTAGATGCAAGTCATCACTCCCCATTTGTCTGCTGTGCAGTGCTGCATATATGTGTTTTTCTGGCCTCTGTAAAATACGTACTGGAGATCCTCTATTGTATTTGCTCCCTGAGTTGTGAGGTGAGAAGGCATTTACAATACTACTTCTATGTAATCTCTCTGCGAGGAGAACACCTTATTTCGATATCGAAATGTCAGAGTAAAAGAAACCACGCAGGATTATTATCTCTATACTATAGCTAGAGAAGCAGAGATCTGACAGTTAAATTACTTTCTCAAAGTCAGGGAACAAGTAGCTGAATCACACACAGAAAATTAATACAAAAATTTCCAACTTCCAGTTTCTGTGTTAGCAGTGAGACAGATAAGCCACCCATCTGCCAATGAGACAGAAGATACATATGCACATATGAAGCATTTCTCCTATGGGAGAAACCTTCTAGTTACCTTCTAGTAATTTATGGTTTGAAATGGCTGAGGGGAGCAGGATGTAACAAGAAAACTAAAATTCCTACAGAATGCAATATAAGAGGCCCTTGTTTTACACTTACTACACTTCCCCCGTCACCGTGCTCTTTCTTTTCCATTTCTAGGCGCATCATCATCATCTTCCCCCCTCCTCCCCACACAAAAAGAACTTGACTGCTGAACAGGAGAGGACATGAGCGCTTACATCATTTACAGAAAGAAATCAACAACCCCTTTTGAGCTTTAGCCAGCCTCTTCCTACATTAGGGCAATTTAAAACAATACTTGAAATGCTTTTACAACATTTAGCCAAACCCCATCAGGACTTCTTCACATTTACCGAAGTAAGTTGGGGTAACTTTATTTTTAAAAGCGTGGAGCCCTGAACTGCAGATCTGACCACTGAGTCACTGTCTCCTTTTCAAACCCATCTGTGGTTTCCCTGGGCAGACAAATTGGTCAAAGTTCCTCTGGCCAACAGAATAATAATCAAAAAAACCCCAACTCCTCCAAAGCAAGAACTTTATACCACATTACCAACTGATGCTCTAGCTGGCAAGTCAGAGCTCTGAGACTCTTGTCCCTTCCAAGGCTCAACGTGAAGTAACAGAAAAAAACAAGGTGGTTCCGAAGCAGTTCCTGGGACAAGCTGGCACTATGCTACTATCAATAACATCTTTTTGCAAGATAAAGGCTGAAGTGCTCAAGCAGGTGGGCTACTGGCAGCCAATCCACCTCCACAGAGTGCACAGATAAATGACATTTAATTCTTCTTACCTGATATGCGTTGCCGGCAGGGACTCATACTGGCGAGAAAGGAAGAGCTCTCTGTGCTTCAACTGGTGTTTCTGTTTATCAGTCAAATCAACCTCAACCGTAGTTTCAGACTCTTCTTCAACTTCTTCTGCAGAGAAGAGCAGCGTAGGTCGAAATTAACTCTGTTGCGTAACACCACTGCAGCCACTTCACTTGACATCCCCCCCCACCTCTTAGCAACCTCTCTTAACATTTCAAAGAAAAGAAGAGTTCAACAAGACTACGGTTTATGTAACTTGACAGAATATTAAGTATTTTGAATTCTATACCTTCTACTCTTTAAAAAATTATGCTCCTCTCCTACTGTACTATGCATTGACGTCTTTCACACAGCTGTAAGAACAATCCTGACAGCACTACTCATTTTCTCATCTTCTTTCATCTGTTTTTTCTCTGGGGGTGCCTCTTGCTCGCTGACCACTTCTGGTTTAGATTTTCTGTTGCTGGCATCGGTAATACTACAAGTTTTACAGAAGTCCTGGGGAATAGCACACTTTTCTATGAACAGAAGTTTACTAAACACAATTGCAGTCTAGGACTGCTAAACCTCAGTCTATAAAAATTTAAATAGTCTTTCCATTACATTAATCTTGTGAGATACTGATAACAAATAGAGTTTATTTTCATATTTAAGATTGAAAATTATTTCTCTTTTGAGCAAGAGACCCCTATTTAATCTAGAAGACAGCACCTAGAACAGCAAATTGTGAATTATATAGTTCTCTTTGAAGGGTATTTTCAGTTGAAAACAATCTTTTATAGTCAGTCTAATCTGAAATTCTCTAGCATGACCTTGTATGTGATCAACTCAAGGAAATCATTCCCTTCTAAAGATTTAAACAAACTGGAAACTGGGATCATAAATGAAGAAACAAAAGCAAATACTTTACTAGTATCTTTACAGAGATAAAGAGCACTGTTAACAGTGGTTGCTAACACATCATACAATGACAGGCTCTGCAGAACCCTGGGATCTCCATGGCTGAAATGTGACTTCCAAGTGGCTGCTTGGGACATGCAGAACTTGAGTCTATGCTTGCTCTAGCTTCCCAGAAAGGACAAAAAGTCTCTGTTGATACTGTATGCAAAAATACGTTTGTTTTAATAAGACTAAAAAGACACTCTAAAGATAGGGCAATTTTCTACCTGCTAATGATCCGCCTATTGCAAAACCAAGCATACTTTATAAAATGTCTCAGAAATTAAGCATTGAAACCTCAGCATTAGGTAGTACTTCACGTAACTACCTACAACAGAATCCCCACACCTGCTCGTTCAACAATAACCTTTTTCACAACCAACCTACAGACACTGTCTCAACAGAAGCCTGCCTGCATCCTCATGGCAACCACAGTTCTCACCAAATGCCACGCTTGATTTTTTTTTTTTTAATTATGCCTGCATGTAGCTCATTCCACTTCTAACAGTTCTTTCCACAAAAAACATAGAATATTTCCTCCACTTCAAGTCTATCTTGCTGTAGACCCCCGGCCCCAGTCCCCTTCCTTGTTTTGGCATGTTTTGTGAGGAGACAGAGTAAGAAAAACAAAAATGAAAACGAGACTCCCCCCAGTCTCACCTGACAGCCCACATCCTCACCTGACACACATACAGGGTCAAATCAGACCACAAATCAGTTCAGAATTATTCTGGCATCTATAATACTAACAATAAATAAAGCTTAAAAAAAAATCTGTGCACAGGTAAAGCATTTTTTAATAAAGTAATTAAATTAAAAAATAGCAATTCATGTTAATTGCTTGAAACATAAACCTTTTAATAGCTACAACTGTTTATTGCAGTAAATGACCATTAAAAATTATAATTTGCATTTCAAACTTCAAGTGTTAACATTTCTTCTTAAAATACCAAGGCATGCCACTGGTTGTTTTATTGGTTTTGGCGAGTTTTTAAATAAATGTACTGCTTGTAGAATCCTACAGGTACAAAGTTCTTAGTTGGATATTTATTTCTTCTTTCCTTCTTGAAAAGTATCAAAGCCAGGTCATCTCATGTTAACCACCATCTGAGAAGAGATGACCACAAGCAGTCCATCAGAGAGCAATTTCAGCATCCAACCACCGCTGTAGATTGACATACCCAAATCATCCGACTGCAAATACGGCACAAAACACTGGAGACTATATACCATTTTGAAGTGGCTTTAGGAAGCCAGAGGTGTTATTCCAGTGAGTTTGAAACGGCTTTAGACACCTACGCTCAAGTATGCTAATAGCTCCCTCAGAGAAAGAATTTAAATTAAAAAATAATTTTTAAACCCAAAAAACTTATCGTACTAATCTTACATAAGCCAAGTGTGTATTGATCCAAGAGCCTGAAGCTCAAATGTCTCTTACACGCATCTCTAAAAACACTCCAAACCTAAACATGAAATATAACCTTTTGTGTTGCATTTTTTAGAAATAAAACTTGCACATTTTACTCAGGATGGTCTGACAGGTTCAGCA
>NW_010404041.1:9985-18729 GCF_000710305.1 Buceros rhinoceros silvestris | reverse complement strand
CAGCAGTAAACAGAACAAACCATGGCCAGGCACAGAACACTTCCACTCTTAACAAAATATAATTTATCACCAAGATAATTTTAGAATTTTCTTCTTCAGTGGTATAACATAAAAAAAACGCTAGCGGTAGGATTAGCATTTAGTAAAACACGTAACAGTTTGCCCCAGCAATAACACAAACCTGCAGAGGGGGAGAAACACTGGCTAGCACAAAGAAGTGAGAAAATTAAATTTGCTTGATGGCAAATACAAAACCAATCTGTGCGATGACAACAGAAAGAATTCTGCATCTGAACAAACCCTTATATAGCTGCTTCGGCACCTGCTTTTTGCACAGATCACCTCTTAGGAGAAAAGTGGCAATGAACTTCCAGTACTTTTAGAGATCTCTTCACTTTTTTGACTGAGATTTGCAGCACATGTGCAATTTAATTTGCCATCCCAGGAGAGATTAGTCCTGTCGAAAGCAGTGAGATGGAAGGTACCTACAGGCAATCATGAAGCAGCACCACGCTAAGCACATTTTCAGCGCTCAGGAAGAAAAACAAAGCGATGGCTCTGAGTGAGCAAATATTTTAATGGAGCAATATGGTGATGACATAGATTCAAGAGAAAACAAAATTCAATTTTAAATTATTCAACTTAAAAATATTTTCAAAGCCTTAGGTATGACAGCAAAGATTAAAACAATCAGTTTTTGAAAATGACACAATCCCCTTCAGGCTCTGGGCTAAGTTTGGCACAATGCTGTTCTGTAGTACTTTTCCTGGTTTACAAGAAATATTTTGTTATTTAAAGGAAAAATCCTGGAAAGCAAAAGCAGGAATCTCCAGTGAGATTTGAAAGCTTTGGCTCTATTTATTATACATGGGGCTTTCAAACCAGCTACTGTAAATAATTACTTTGATCCTGGAAACCAGAGCGATCTGGTGACACTTTGAGGGCAGTGCTGCACACTTGCCCTTTTCCCCATTTCCCTCCTACGTAAATAAAAATTCACTGACTCAACCAAGCAGTGGGTACAGGGAAGAAACTGTGATCCTCACTGATTTTACACATACATCACCGCTTTTTTAAACATGGGCTTTTTTTTCCCCCTCTTCCATTTAATTTGTGGGATTCACTATTAAAAAACTGTGGTGTTAGTGAGCATAAGAAACAACTCTGTCCACCACCTAAACTTTGTCGACAGAGTCTTTGTAATTCTGACTGGGGTTGATGACTCAAGCTTGCCACTGGGAAGAACTGCTTGTTTTTACAACTAAAATCAAAATAAACAGAGGGCAAGTCTCTGGAAATACAATATCCCATTTAATATAAAATGGTTTAAAAAGATCTAAAAGGAAAACCTGAAAGGTTTAAACGTGACTCGAATCACTCCATAGTTCACCATCAGCAAGCAAACAAGTTAAGTTCCTCTAACACATTACTCCTCAACTACGTCAAAATAATCCACCATCTTTAAACACTGACGGCTGTCTTCAGGGACAACGGGTAAATCTTCAGTTTCAAAAGGAAGAAGAAAGTTCTCCTGTCACCAAACTGCCAACAGCACTATTTTCAGCTAGAGGTTGGCTGGATCACAGAACCATGGAAACACAGACTAATTCAGGGGCTTCAGGAGGTCTCTGGTATAAACTCCTCCTCAAAGGAGGCTCAGCTGTCAGTTCAGCCCAGGTTACTCAGCTTTTTATTCAGCTGGGTCTGTAAAACCGCTGAGGACAGCGGCCACATAACCTCTCCAACAACGGAATCACAGTGAAAAAGCTTTTCCTTATATCCAATCTGCACCACTCCTGTTTCAACTTAGTCACTGCAGACTCCATCTCCTCTGTAACCTTCCCACAGGCTCTGGGAGTCCGCCTCTTCTCCAAGCGGAACAGGCTCAATTCCCACAGCTTCTCCTAGCAGGGGAAGTGCCCCTCATGGTGGTCTTTGCCGAACTTGCTCCAATTAATCAGCAGCTATCAGGGGCCTAACACTGGATGTGGTACCTCGATACGATGCAATGAGTGCTGAATAATCAGGGAGGATAATCGCTTGCCTGATCTACTGGCTGCGCGCCTGGCGATACAGTCCAGGATGCTGTTTAGCCAGCTTTGTTGCCAGGTAGCTGCTGTCTGCCAGCACCTCCAGGGCCTTTCCTGCAGAGCTGCTTCCCCAAACCCCTCTGTCCTCAGCCTGTACCCCTGCCAGGGGCTCTTCCTTCCCAGGTGCAAAATTTGGCATTTGTCCCTACTGAAGATCTTCAGGTTCTTGACGGAGCACTCCTCCTGCCTTCTAGGAATCCCAGACAACCTCCAACCCTTCCCTGGAGCGTATCACCTGGTCACCCCCCCCATACACAGTGTGGTGTTACCTGCAAACACGATGAGAGCATACCCTGTTGTCTGCTCAAGATAAGTCCCCATACAGATGCCTGTGACACTCTACATACAGCACAATCCCTTAACCACCACCATCTGACTCACACCATGCAATTAGTTTTTTTATTCACCCATCTGTAACTTAATCCAGATCAACTCCACTCCCTTGGCCTGGTGTGCCTACCAAAACTGCAGTGCTGGCACAGGAGAGAAAACCAGGAACAAGAGACTTACACTGGGAAGAGATGATGGGAAAACCTAAGACTACTCCTTCCAATGGCAGCAGGGACCAACGCTGAAGTAAATCAACAACGTAACCAAAAACTGAAGCACATTAACATCCTACCTCTTAAACTTCATTGCTTCCAATTCTGAAACTGTATCCCAGCTTAGCTACACCCAGCTTACGCAAGCTTAGATGAAGAGATTTAAATCACTATCACAGTTTGTGGAGTTACAACCATTTCACCAAACTTATTAAAATACCTTTAAATCAGATCAGTGTAAACTTCAGTTCAAAGAATGCCACTACGCCTTACTTTCCAAACGGCTTCTAAACTTTTTCCCTTTTCTTTTGCTCCTACACTCAGCCCCAAGCCTAGATACATCATAGGTATCACCAACAGATCTTACAAACAGCAGATAAAAAGCTGAGAATGCGGAACAGCAGCAAGTTTACCACACGCATCAAAGGAAAGACGGCTGGCGTCAGTCTTCCAGCTTCACTGGCTGTGGCAAATACATCAAGTGCACATTTGGCAGTTAGATGCTACAGCAGCAAGAATGATAAATATAGATTTGGGGGGAGAGGGCGTAAATCTGTTTATTGCCAAACTGAGTACAAAAGATAAACACTCAGAAGAACCATCTGAACATCTCTGTTCAGACTGTGAATGAAGAGCTCTCTTAGGTGAGCAGTTGGCCAACTTGCTCATCTGCGCAAGGCTTCTTGCCACGTGTTGTGTTGTACCAACTTCGGTGTGATATCGAACCCCCTAGCGCTGCACTAAAGCAGTTTAATGAACTCTGTGAGCTAGACTATGCACGGCGATCCTGTCAGTCTGATGGGAAAGTGTTTAGCAAAACAGAATTAATCAGCTTTACTTACACCACGACTGTTAGTCCAGTGTTCAGAGGGCTGGTAGAACATAGACATCGATGCGGTATCTGCTGTTACAGTCAAAGAGGATTAGACATCTAGAGCACAATTTCCATGGATTATGAGTCATTTGAGCAATTCTGCAGACTGATGGGTCGTGCTTACAGGTGTTTAATTCCGACTGGACAGCACTGGCCTCTCAGAGGTTATCCAGTTTTCTTACACAATTATCCAGGTCATCGTCCCGAACTACCTCATCATTATTTTTCTGAAGGACGTTACAAAACGAAATAGTAATTACGCTGTACAACCATTAAGAACTAATATGCCACACCTACTCCCTAGTAATAAAAGATATTTCTAATACCACACAAAAGAGGTTTAGTACTTCCAAGCTACAGTAACAATTCCTGGGACATCAAACAGTCACAAACAACTACCTCATATTTATCATCGGCCTGTAGCAAAAACACTTAATAAAAACTATCACTGCTTATTCTCATTAACAGAAAACTCCACCTCTCAAAACTTGATGGATGGGTTTTTTGGGTAACTGGTTCTGGAGATTTGAGAGCAAGGAGCTCATGGGTGGAAGGCAGGGAAGGATTACCTTCATAAGCAGTACAAATCGTGATGTGCCACATTAACAAATACATCCTAATAAATTAAATGCGACATGAATAAATGCCAGAGTAAGCACAGTAGTTTTTTAACCCTATTATTGAGCACTGCAAACTACTTCATGACAACACCTGAGAACAGAAGGGTCCCACAGAAGTGTGAAAACAGTAACATGCAGGCAAGGATGGAAGAGCTGCCAATTCCCCATCATAAATCTAAACTAGATTTTCCCCCCTCTCTCCCCTTACCTGGTTTCTATCTCACCTATTCAAATGCAAACTCTTCCAAATGAGAAAATATCCTGTCAGAGGGCTCAAAATGTGTTTGGTTATGTGTACGCCTACACGAACAGTAGCAACCTGTCCTGCAACAATCCTGCGCAGAGTTTCTTTAACCATCTCCATAGCAGCAGGCTCAAAATGGTGCCATGGACGCACCTATTTGCAATATGATTATTATTTTCCATGTCCAGTTACGGGTATCCAGCTCATCACCTGAATCAGAAGCCAATTAGCAATTTTTTTTACAGCGTAAATACATTTAGAGCTGCAATAGGAAAGCAAGTGGGACGTTTCAGCTCTACCCTCAAGTCCAGGCTGGCAGAGCACCCACAGAGGAAAAGTGCACAAGGGGAAAGGGACACTGCCCAAGAAAGCACTTTCATATCTATCACCTGGCTCCAAGAAATACAAAGGCTATCTGCAACAAAGCCTGCAGGAATAATGACTAGTCCCAATTTTGAGAAAAGGGAGATCTGTATCTTCCTTTTTCAGGAGAACCAATGCTTTCAACAACTTTTCCCATCTCCTGGATTTTCACCATTTCCACACAGATCTCCTGCTCAAGGTATACCTGGTTAAAAAAAGATGGTCTTCCCTTTTGACCAGGCAGCAGGTATGACTGATCCAGTTAACAAGTTGTAGAGATGCCTCTCATTAACAAAAAAGCATCTGAAGATTAAAAAATATCAAGTGTAGAGAACTAAGCACACCAAAAATCTCTTGAGTTTTCTGCAAGAACCCAGAGTCCAAATTTAAGAGCTACACTGGCATTTTCTTTCACCGTAACGATAACCACGGAGCTTTGGAGATCTGAACTGCTTTTCTAACATACAATTCGCATTCTCAGTAGTAAGTAAACAGCTTTTCAAAATCTGTTGGCAGAGACGAAAAGGCACAGATTGTACAAGCACTTTCCTACCCCTACTCAGAATGGCATATGATTCTGCTTATAAAACACAAATTATTTATCTTCTACAGTATCTTCTTCCAGAAGGGCTGAATTTTGCCTGACTTTTTGCAGGAAGGAAAGATGTAAAAAAAAAAAAAGTATTTGTATATCCTGTTCTTGAATAAACTAACCAAGACACATTAGAGCCCTGTGTGGAGGATTTGAAAATGAGAAGAATGTTATCCAAGATTATGTCTGCTCAGTGCCAGCGCGGTAAGAAGGCTCTGCTGTTTACAGATCTGACAAGACAAGCAGGCAGAGGAGCTCCTTCGGTCTGATGGCCTGGGTAAGACTTAAAAGATCATTTTTTTCCAGTCTTCAGCCATGCCAGAGATTTACCTTCATGGTATGTTTTTTCCTTGATGCATATACAGAGATCTTAAGATTCTAATTAACAGGAACTATACTATGAACTGAGAAAAATATAGAGATAGGAATATATGTATCGCTTTAAATTATTAAAAACTTTTAATTTATTAATTCTGATGCTGATGGGAAATACAAACAAACCAGCATAAGAATAAACATCGCATTACTTAGTCAAATCTTTAATGCTATGCCATTTTCATGAATTTTTTTTAAATTAAACGGAAATAAAGGCCAAGTAAACTAATTAAGCTTTTCTTCTACTCTCAGTACTTTGTTTTGTAAACACCACATTAAAATATCATGTTTGTTATAGTATCAAGTAAAATAAGAAAAAAATCATTTATTCACTTCATACACGTTGAATATTCAGTATTCTGATCCTGGCTTTTTTCCCCCCTCTTATTAAGAAAAAAATTAAAAACAGGAAAAAAGGGAAGAGGGTCCCGGAAGTACATGAAGCTAGGCATCCTTTGAAGGCAAATATAAATACAAAGGCTGTCCATATATCAAAGCCCTTTTTCCTGTATGGTAATTGGCAACTACGTCCTTGGTCCTTTGAGGCCCTACTGAGAATAACAGCACCAGGATTCCATTCCTCACAGAAGCATCAGTCAGAGAATCTGGCCTGTAGGAGCTGTCACACAGCAAAGGGCCGCAGCACCCTGCTGGACTAGGTTACAGGTCACTGACCCCACCAACACCAACAATTTCTGCACTGGTTTAAACCAAAACAAGGCTGCACTTTGCTACAGGAAACTGAAACGTGACTCTGCAGTGTGGCGAATCGCTGTCACTGTCGTTCACAGAAACAAGAGCAGGGAAATGAAAGTTTAGGTCTATCACTAGGTATATCAAAACTGCGAGCACTGCTAATTTAGTTGAGCTGATTTTTGACAGATGCTCAGGCTGCTGTAGGAGTGGAAAACACATGCATGCTTCCCTAACCTGGGGATCGTGCATCTACGGTGCCCCGTGCACAGCACAGCAACTGCACGACCTGCACAGAGAAGACATCTTCTGGACTGTGACAAACCCACAAAGATGTTTTGGAATCAAACACTGACAGTCAAAACTAACTACTTCACTCCCCAAAGTCTTTTAGGAATTTCATAATGTAGCACAGGCTTTTAGTGGAAAAAAAAAAAAACAAACCAGCACTTTTTACCACTCAGACTTGTTTTTCTCACAGGAATGACGTAGTCTACGTTAGCACAAAACGACTCTTGGATCCTTGCGTAGCACATCCAGATCAGAATCAAAGCAGGTTCAGACTACAGACCTTTCCTTGCTTGGTCAGGGTTAAACTGTAGCTGAGGTGAACAACAAAGTACTGGTCAAAGAGACAAACTTGGCCACCAAATAGCACAGCCATTCCAGTCACCCACTCTGATTCTCCACATTGTTCAGCGCACGGCAAACTCAACACCACCAGCAACTCTGAGCTCATATCCTGTTATTTCTGCAGGGTACATTTATCAGAGTTTGCATACAAACCACAGAAGTACTTCACAGGTTAATCTTGGCCGCTACTTCTCCCTTTTCTGTAATACCTCATGCCATAGATAGACTCAGCACCACCTAAACCAGCTCAGGTAGGAAGCGTGATGTTCATTCTCACACAGCGCTTTGCTCAAGCTAATCATCTCCAGCTCTGTCATCATGTGTGAAGATACAGGCAAGTGCGAGTCTCCAAGACAAGTATCGCAGACTTGATTCCACTGCTCGGCACAGACCTTCGGGAATCACTGTTGATCACCATCAGGTCTGATCCCCAATTCATACATTTAACTGCTGCCACATGATAGGGAAAACGTCTGTCTGCATTAATACTGCGTTTACAGCACCCAGATTTGAAAATGATATAAACTACTGATTCAATTAGACTATCAGAGAACTCTTTGAAGATGTAAAAGGCACCTCTAACTGGAGCTTTACAGATTAAGATAATCCAGCAATGGTTTTGTAGTCTAGAACTGATCCCTCGGGTGCTTTGGTACAGTGGGGGTGCACTGGGGAGAAAGGGGGAAGAACCACTTACAATTACAAGCCAAGGAAAATACCAAAAAAAGCCCCCAACAAGAAAAAAAAGGAGAACTATCTGTGATTATGGAAATCTAGGAGGTGTGAAACATCCTATTTACCTTCATGAGACAAAATAAATACAATCTATAATTTAAACATTTCTAGTATTTTGGAGGTCATCAAGAAAACTGGGTAGGATAACCCCAGTAATAAAGTACCAAAAATAAAATTTGAATTTCAGTTATCCAATAAAAAGTTTTAAGCGTAAATATGAACCGATATTTTGCAGCTTTCCACTCTCCACAGCAAACTCGCACAGTTAATCCAGTTTTGGGGGTTAGTTTGTTTTTACAGAGATTAGCAGCAATGTGCTCAAGCCTTTTAAATTAGACGTTCAGAAAACAAGATTTTCAAATAAAAAATCTAGGTACAGCTGCCCAAAACTAACTGCAGAGAGCGGACAACAGTCCTATACATCTAACATCCTGTGTACGCAAATGCAGATCACATAGTCAAGGAGGGAAAAAAAGTATTTATGCAGGTTTTCCATCACAGTTAAGAACTCCTAAAAATACAAACTTGGTTGGAAATCCATTCACGCCATTAAGAGAAGATCATTAACATTCACAATCTCACAAGACATTCTGCACCAAAGGAAGAGTCTGAAGGACCACAGCAGTTAATAATTCCACAAGATACTTAAGAGCTGACAGTAAACTTGTTAATGAGACAATAGACACTACAGTTAACTACCAGTTCTAAAATGTCATTCACAAAACGACGACGCAGATATTGTCAGAAGCAAAAAGCACCTAATTACCGCTTCTTTATTGCTTTTACCGTTGAGGGGGAAAAGAAGAAATAGTCAGTTCTTGCACAAAAATCAAATGAACAAAACACATAATTTATGAGACTACCCAAAGCGCCCTTGAAAAGGATAATTGGGTGCCATGAGACAAGTCTCTCCTTGGCGACAAGGATGTCATTTTGGACAAAGTCTGCTCTATTTTAGCAAGTTCTGTATTACACCCACCCCC
>NW_010404041.1:5923-9881 GCF_000710305.1 Buceros rhinoceros silvestris | reverse complement strand
TGATTCTCTCCCCCCCCCCCCCCCCCGATAAATTACAACTGAAGGCATTCTCTTGGGTAAATCAAGGAAAACTTTGTGTTCCTTTGTCTCAGGAGATGAAAAAGGTCCTGTCTTCCTCACGAAAAACCTCTATTCCTCAAGCTCATCTTCAGTGATAGTTGCACTAAGATAAAAATACCTTTGCATAAAAACTACTCCGCCAGGGATTAAAGAATGTCTTATCTGTATCATCTTTAAATGGTCCTCCTAGGGTGTGTCTCAGCCACATCATAAACTTCAGGATCTCCAGAAGCATCATAATGTACTTCAATCTGTAGAGCTTACTTACATGTCTCTATTAGTTGGCTGTAAATAACGTAAAATTCCAGTAAAAGAACCAGTGAACTCATTCTCTTAAGCCTTCCTGGCTAACTACATTTGGTTTTGCCTCTGCTTACCATGCCATCATCAAAGCAAACCCAAGAGTCTTCTGATGGCTTGCTCACAGGCACGGACTTCTGAAAGACTTATCTTTTCCTCAAAGATCAGTGGGCAAACATGTAAGGTCAAAAAATCATTTTCTCCTAATTGTAGGATGCTCACCAGGGTGCAGGGGGTGGACACAGCTGACAAAGCCAGGGACCATAAACTGCAAAGAAGCCCTGGTTTTTACATAAGCCTTGAGGATGAGAAGCTAGTTACCTCACTAAACCAGTTACACAAGTCTGTTCACCCACTCCTCAGGCATATCTAGCAGCCTTCTTCTTCCTTATAAACGCTCCAAGAGACTCCCCCGTCTTTGATTCCCAACTCTGCCTTTCCACTCCTTAACTCCCTTCCCTCCTATTGAACATCCAGAAATATAGCATCTTTCATCGCACAGTAATAACAACATCCATTCTCGTAACAGCAGAAACGTAAGTAAGACCCCAAAAGTTTTATCTGTTTTATTTCCATCAAGAGCAATGCTATACAACGATTTTCTTTTCATTCAAAGGGCCACCTGAAAAACAGGCAGCTCTTTAAACTTCAATTCCCTTGAGAGAGCAACTAAGGAGTCCCTATGCCTCTGCACACCCTTTCCTTCAGGATGGGTATCAACCTCTACTAGCACTACCAGGAAAGAGAATAAACGGTCTTAGTTCATTCCTTGCAAGTTGCATGTAGAAAACAACAACATAAGTATTCACCATGTTTAAAAAAAAGTATGAATCATTTACCCATTTAAAATGATGAAGGTGGAGAAAATGGATCACATGCAGTGGCAGAATTAACATTTGTCTCACATTCATCTGACCAAAGGTGCTACTAACCAACCACAGGCCGTGGAGACAACAGGTATTCAAGGGAACTAATGAGACCAAAGAAAAGCCAATTTAAGGTTTCAAATAAAATCTACAGTCAAAAGATACTTTTTATGCTGAGACATTGAGTAAAAGGAAAAGTCTCTCAACTTAAAAGTGATTTTTCAGAAAACGGATTTTGATTAAAGAACCATTATATCCTTGCCGAATACAAGGATTAATTTGATGTACAAGAACTACTATGATGAAAAAGAATCAAGACAAAAAACCAAAATGCACACTGAGTTTTTGGTTGTGTTATCATCTGACTGGACAAAAATAACCCAGTAATACCAGATTCTAAATGTTTTGAATGACATCACATCAACTACGTGATTAAAAGAAAATAACACTGAATAACACCAAGTGTTTCCAGGGTTTTATTTCAGAATTCTTTACTGAACCCCCAGGGTCTCCACACACACAGTAGGATTTTTCTTATAGACCAAATATCTGCATTGCCCCATTCCCGCTCTAGTCCCATGTACGCTTGAGGAGAATACTAAAAAATGAAACCAAGCTGTATTTCTTTGATTGTTGAAGAAGGCAAGAAAAACTCTTGTGTTTTTCCTGGAATTGAGTATCACGAACACCACTATGCAACAGCAACCATATAATAAGAAGCCTGATGACACATGAAGGGAATTCACACTTTAGTTTTGTGTATCTTTAGGAATATTAAGGAGCAATCTGCATTACTATTAAATACATTAAATAATATTTCTCCAGATAAGCTCACTTTCTTGCCATCTTCTATGTTATCTCCTAGCCTGCTGCTCCACCGAAATGAAATGCTTCACAACGATGGATTCATATCAGATGGAATATTAACAGCTTCATTCTCTTGGATGCATCTGGAGTGTTTGGCAATTATTATGATGCTAACTTAAATCGACAACATGCAAAATAATTGTCTGAGGATTTTTTTCACAAATACAAAGCATCTCTGCATAAAACAAGGCAAATTCAACAGCAGCAAAACTGCTGTGAAAGATCAAATCGCTTCCAGGACTGTTGGAGCATTCTTGATATAATATACAAACCAAACTCTTGGGTTTTATTTGTAAGGCATTTTGAGATCTTTTAACAAGAGTGATAGAAATATATTGGTATATTAAATGCTTTTCACCAACCATAACAAAAACTTCTAATAAGAGCGTTACTTTACAGATAAACTAAAGTGCAATGGGAATAGTTGATTTGTTTCTGACCACAATACATCAGTGTCACATCAAGGTCAGAACTAAGTACAGACTCCAACTGTTCAACAGAAATCACTACATCACTAGCAGGACTCTTCCCTTCTTCCTAGAAATCCATCAGGTACAAAAATCCTGTAGCAGAAACACCATTTTGCAAAGCAATGTGATAGGAAACATGACTGTTCAAGAGCCAAAGGCTAAGAGAAGTCCTAAAAAAAGTGTAACAACGAGAAGAAAAGCCACAATGAGAAGAAATATAGTGCGTGGGCTTTATCATAAGCCCAGAAAAATTCCAGCGTTTAGTCAGGAGCTCAGCACACCTAAGTCAAAGCAAGTTCTCTTAATAAAGCAAAAGACAAGGGCCTCTAACAACAAGAAAGCTTTTTATATCCTCCCTAGGTCATTGACTAGGAAGAACCTGTTTGAGGAGTCGCAGTAAGAGAACGACTTCAGACCTAGTATTACATGATAGCACATGACCAGATAAAGAATTTAAAACGTAAAAAGTGACATCGTGCACTCAGGCCACCCTACCCAGCTTCAAGACAGTAGTAGTGCATAAACCTATTACAGAAGAAGAAAATCAGAAGTCAAGCCCTTCACTATAACCCAAACCCAGCTCTGGTACAGCACTAGCACAGTCACCCTCTCCAGCTATTACCACCCTGCTCTTTAGCAAACTCCAGTTTAGATAAAGAATCATCTAAATTTTATACATCCAGCTACAGTTGGCAATTTCTCACTCGATCACACTCTTTGGGTAGAAAACAGCTCTACGCCACCCCTTTATATTTGTTTCACCCATGATAATGAGCTAAGTGTTTCTGTCCCATCTCTCAAGCTCATTTGCCTATGTGCTTCAGACATCTCTTGCACTGCCTGTCTTCTGTTCACCTCTCTTCCTTCTCTTCCCCATGAAATAAGTCTTATTCTGCTGCAGGAAGAAAGGAGTGGTCCCCACGCAGAGACCCCGTGGTTATGGCTGCAAGCTAAGAGCTGGTGGGTGTTCACACCAGCTCCCCTCCTCAGTTCAGGAGGCTCTGTACAATCAAGGGCTGATCTTGGTCAGGATTTTGTTCTGGCTTTCGAGTTGGCCTTATCAAAAACTCTATTTTATAGGAATGAAAATCAAGAGGGGAAATGTCATGTCTTCAAGGGCCCATAAAACATTTCAAACCCTCGGATTTCAGTGGCTACAGTCAGCTTAGAGAGCTATTCCCACATCTAGACTGATGTCAGGTGATGCTGGTAGACAAATAAAAATGCTCATTAACTCCCACCAGGAAAAAAATGGAGGAAATGTCATTTCCTCACAGATTAGTGTCAGATGCTCTGAAATCAAGGGAACTTCTCTCTACTTGAGTATTTTAGAGAGGCCTAAGGAAAGCTCGATTTCCCCCCCCCCCCCCACTTTCTTTTTTTTCACAACAACTT
>NW_010404041.1:0-5906 GCF_000710305.1 Buceros rhinoceros silvestris | reverse complement strand
TTGGTTTTTTTGGAGAGCCCTAAGAAACGCTCGATTTCCCCCCCCCCCAATTTCTTTTTAAATCCTGAAACTTTTTTTGAAGACAAACAACAAAAAATCCCCAAACTAGTTTATTGACTCTTTACCACTGGCAGTGTCACAGATCTGCTTCATTCCATTTTCCTCAAACATTCTTTAGACCTGTTTCGAAACTTTCACATTATTGAAAATCTGTTATCCAAGTTCCAAAATATTTTCTTACAAAGCTCTTTGCTTCTCTTAAACGTGATCATAATGACATCACAAAAATGCAGCCTTCAGAAATTGGAATGTCACCCAAAAAACTCTTCTCCCCACCTGCCAAACTCTTCAAAAGTGTAAGAAAAAAATAAACAGCTAGTCATATAAAAAGTTATACCACCTGCATGATCTTTTCTAATATTTAAAAGTCTTCTCTAGACACATACACTGGAGTAACCAGTATATAAACTAGAATTTCCATTCTGTAAGAAACTCATGTCTTTTAGTGTTTATAACAAACCAGGTAGAACTGTTGAAGCTTCAATGTGTTTAGCTGTATGACACATTTCCAAAACATTCAATTCATAAATACACAAATATTTTGTTTACATAGATCATATCTTTAAACAGAATGCTGCGGCATTCCAGAACCAACACATTTAAATCGATTTGACATTTAACTACATCTGCTGTACGAGCCGTACAAAGCTGCAGGCAGCAATCCTTCACTACGGGCTGTCCCCTCTAACGTGTATCTCGTAAGATGACTTAGCTGTGCAGGTTCCACAGACTGGTCAGAAAGAAGTTACGTACAGAGAAATCTAATCCATAAGGATGCTCAGTTAGAAGACTTAGGATCCATGAGACAGAAGCATTCTAAAGACACCTGTTGAAGCAGTTAGAAATGATATTTCTGTCTTCTCACCAGAAAATGCCAAAAGAATCTCAATAGAGAAAACGTGATGGAACATTCCATGGTGTTTCTACTGACACCAAACTCCTCACATGCCACAGTGGAAGAGCAACAGACCATCAGCAAGTCATTTCTATCGAAGTGCTGACAAAATAGCAACCTAAAACTCAAAGGAAATAGAAAAATCTTATCCACTTTTCCAGACCAAATGATGCCTACAGAACTAACATCTCCTTTAAAAAATAAGCTGACCCAAAAAATTGGTAAGATTAATGTTTTAAAAATCAAATGAAAAAACCAACTGTATTTCCAGTAAAATTATTATCCTTTTTACCCTTCCTTGTCCCCTCCATTGGAAAAGAAAAAAAAAAACCTGCTGGAAAGCTGAGTGAAGCTCACTGGAAATTCTATGTTTCTCTACAGTTCATATGGAAGAACTCAAAGGACTGCAACGATTCTTGGGGCAGACAACCACCAAACAGGTGTACCCGACTATATTAGAAAAATGTTTAAATAAATGATTCCCTTAGAATATAAGCAAGATCTTAGAATCACAGAATGGTTTGGGTCAAAGGGACCTTCAAAGGTCATCTAGTCCAAACCCCCTGCAGTGGGCAGGGACATCTCCAACTAGAGCGGGTTGCCCAGAGTCCCAGGGTCCAACCTGCCCTGGCAACCCCCTGCAGGGAGCAGGGACAGCTTCAACCAGAGCAGGTTGCCCAGAGCCCCAAGGTCCAACCTGACCTGGAACATTTCCAGGGATGGGGCTTCTACCACCTCTCTGGGCAACATGGGCCAGTGTTTCACCACCCTCAGCATAAAAATTTTCTTCCTTTTATCCAGTCTAAATCTCCCCTCTTTTAGTTTAAAACCATAACCTTTTGCCCCAGGCCCTGCTACAAAAAAAAAATCTTCTTTCTTTAAAAACCAAGCTAGTACTTCACGCTGTGTATTCATATCACCTCCACTTCTCTAGGAGCAGTGAAAGAGTAAAAGAAAAGCCAAAAGCAGGCTGTTTGTTTTCATTAATGGTACTTGTATGAGTAAAATCATCAGTTTGATATTAAACAAAATTGTAAGGTGTTTTTAAAGTGCCTATTTACTCCATCATATATATGCACACAAAATAGGGCAGTAGGTAACATCTTTAAAGGGTTTCATCCTGATAAATTAGAAGCAGAGATTTATAATCCCTATGTGACCTATTCACATAGTGATTGTGAACACTCAAGTATCACTTATCACCCAAATGTTATTTAACAGCATATAGCAAGAAATGTACTGGACATTGACATAACACTTCAGTTGCTTACAAACATGAGTGCAACATTTTGCAAGTAACTGTTTGCTCGAAGGTCTCACTTTTTCAGGTTCTGTTTTTGTCTTCAGAATTACATTTTTAATTACAAAGTTATGGGAAAATACCGTATTTGAGGTGTAGACCGAGTGGCAGCCACCAAAAAGTTACATTCATGATGAAAATGGGACTTTTTTCCCTTATTACCACTGGTTCCTCTTCCAAAAAACCAATGAGATGATAGTTACTGTTATTTTACTGATTAACATCTACATTTAGCATAAAGGCACATAACAGCTGGTTTTACAGTCTCTGGTGATTTTTCAGTCGCCAATGATACATTTCACTCTTTACCGTAAGCAATTTGCATTTATGTCTTACCCAAAAAAGTCAAATCACATCCTCACAAACACTCTTAAGCTTAAGTCAATTTATGCCCAAGATTTACTTTTAACATTAAAAAAATACAGCTGTATCTGCCAGATGAAACAAATATTTTTATTTTTTTCCCCCCAGAAGAGACTTTCAATTTAACACAGCCTAATTTAAGCTCCAGAAGCAACTGCTAGGAGCAGGGCCAGTATCAGATAATGCCAAGCCCCTAACTGGATATTCATTAATGTCTACCATAAACATGCATCTTCCACATGCCAAAGAAATCCAATTTTAAGTACCTGCAGAAACTGAACAGGCTGTGACAGAATGAAAAAATGCCCTATACAACCCACTTACTTGCATGCTTATCCGCCAGCATTATAAGGCTGTTGGAAATGTCTCTTCGCCTGTAAAAACACACCACTTTTGCTTCCACGTTTCCATTGGCCGTCTACAAACGAAAGAAATCAAGTCAGAATGTCTCCTTGCTCATCAGAGTAATACATTAAACACCCTTTGCTTGCATTTTCTCTCGTAACAGTTGTTTTTCACATGATCAGTCATGTTGAAATCAATAGAACTACTCAAAAAAGTAAAAATTTCCTGCCACAGCTCAAAATCCATTTCAGATCAGGTAATAGTATTGATTATAATTATTTTGCACGCGTATTTACATACTATCTTCAGAGATGCAACGCCAGTATCACGTGAATTTAAAAATCATTAAGAAGTATTAGAAGCTTGTGAATGTGTCTTTGGAACCCTGAAACATACATTTCAAAGTGCTCTGCCTTTTTTTTTTTTGAACCCTATTTAATATAACATGGTTTATTTGAAAATTCGCTGCAGCTCGTAAGATGAAAGAGGTGTTTAGTTCACGGCTGTTTTCACGACATGTTACACGAGTCATGCTCTTTAGCCTGATAATCTAAAGAATATACTAACATATAAAGAACTGCATTCCCTTTTTCGTTATGAAAAATACCAAATTAGTTCAGTATACCTTGAGTGACTTGTTCAAAACTCAAGACGTGGCACTGAAAAGTACCATGTTTTAATTACGGCTCCGGTAAAATGGTAACCAAAGCACTTCATTACATATTGATGTAACATCTCCTGGTTTGCTCAATGCCTTTAACACATAAAAGCACATAACTCACAATTCAGGTATGTAGACTTAAGCTATCCCCAAAACTCTTTACAAAATAACTAACTATCAATACATGACTCTGCTCTACCATCCATGAGCAAGATTACATTACAGCGATGAAGTTTAAAGACAACAAACATTAGATCCAGGACACGACTGGAATCACTCAGTTACTGCAAATACAGAAATATTCTTCTCCACTGAAAGTCCAAACTTATTTGACATGCACGAGTTCAGTGGATGTTGGCTGGACAGCCCTAACCGGTAATGTGGTTGATGTCTGCTATGGACATTAGTTCACCAGGACTAATTAACTGGGTGTTTCCTTAGCTAACAGGGCAGAATTACAGGATATCGCACAGCAAGATTTCAGTGACTGAGACATGCATAAAATGCACGGCGAATCACAAAAAAGTAAAAAAACCAACCCAACAAAACCCCCCAGAAAACTCCACATAAATCTAAACCACAACATAAATCTTATGGGATGGAAATCATTCTCCGTTTTTGGGAAGTGCACTGGCTGTTGTCAAAGCTTAAGCAAGCATCTTAGAAACCTGCGTACCTTGTTAAGTTCTTCAATTCTCCTAATGAGATACGGGTTGCTGGAAGAATTCTCAAAATAAACATAATCTGCAATGAAAAAAGGGAAGATGCTGAAATACCAAAGAGTAATACACAAAAGTGCATCGCGATTAGTGCAAACGTTTTCTTCTAAGTGTAGAAGCTGTTGAACACCCCTGAGATTTCTCAGTAAATATTAAGACAGTGAGTATTTCCACACTGAGATTTAAGACCATTTGTTCCTAAATTCTGGTTACAATGGCACTACGCATGCCTTAACAACTGCACTGAAACAAAGTCTCGTCCTAGAGCTTACGCTGTAATTCAGTAATCCACACACTTCATGAATTGTGATATAGAAGCGGGGGTTCTCACAATCAATTAAGAATCGAGTGCTTTAGTGAGCTTCTGTACTGCAAAGATAAGTATTTCTGTAAGATACGCGACGTCACAGTTACTATGAGGTGCTATGGTAGTAGAGTCGTCCAAGCGAGTAATTTACAGTCTTGCTTTTGTTGTCATCTCCGTTCAGTGACAGCAGTAACAGTCATGAGCCTAGCGAGTTTCTTCCAGGACAGTATCTCTTGTAGCATCATTAATACAAAAATATTTTCATGGAGTACATGGAAGTTTACTCATATCCTGAAAGGTGCTCCCATGTAACATACAAAGAATTGACATGCAGCACATTTCCTTCAACAGTTTTCCAAAAACTTTTACTCAAACAAAAAAGCACCAATCCATTGCTAACCTCACTTGACATTTGATATTTGACTTCTGCACCACGCACCTTGCAAACTTTATTCAAAAATAATAGGTGGGAGGACCATAGTGCTCTTCTGCAAAGCTTTGACATGACATTACAGTGAAACAGAGCCTCGGGTACCTTACTCATTCAGCTCTAAAGAAAGAATACGAGCTCTGGATACCGTTCACAATTGCTTATTAATGTTGCAACGAAAAAAATTGAGAATCGATGACCTAAGAAGCAAACCCTACCCAGATTTCAACAGCACTGCTCAGAGGATTACCTTCATGAGTAAAGGCTGATGGGATTACTATCTAAATGCCCTAATGACAGAGTGTGCAGATGGGCAATTGGTGGATATATATCAGAGTATCTCAAAAGAGAGGCAGAAAGAGATTCCAACTGCCATCACCCCTCATTCCGTTGCATTCTCCCTCCCACCTCAGGCTGGCGGGGAGAGAGCACCAAGTACTGAGAACCCAACTTGATGGGTGCACCTGAGCCCCCGCACTGGGCACACATCCACGTTCACTCCCTGTGGATGGGGAGCGGAAAGTTATCGCCGTCAATTTCGTGTCTAGTTCCGTGCGTTTCACTGCCCGAGCGGCCCCTCTCCCCATCGCCCAGTGCCCCGCAGCCACGTTATCCGCGCACTCCCCGGGGTCCCGTCGGTAAGCAGCCAAGCTGACAGAAATGCCCCGGTTACACGGACAGATTTATTACTCATCCCCGGGGGGATGAACGAAGGTGCGGGGAACTCCACCGTTAAAGGGAGGCAGCGGGGGCAGGGGAACAGCATAGAGGGGAGAGCCGCCGGCCGCCCCCCGGGGCGGGCGCCGGCTGCCCGCGCCACGCCACC